>NW_010163082.1:95183-118621 GCF_000695765.1 Mesitornis unicolor
ATAACTCAGCCCATAATTTCTCCTGGCATGTAATATTGCAAAAAAGACTTAAAAAGTCAAGATTTTTTCCTGCATGGTTTAGTTGTAATATGTTTTTAAAAGCCTGTGCTGAGGCCCTGCTACCCTCTAAGCACAAAGCAGCTGGGAGTGTTGCAGGGGGAGCTGTCTTAGCCCTGTGGGAATGGGTAAAGAGGGTGTTTCATGTGACTTGTTTACTACCCCTATGGCTATTTTGAGGAGAGGCTCCTGGGATTTTATGCAGTCATGTATATCCCTTCTGACTTGGAAAGATGGATCTTGTCCAAGGTTTGGCTAAAAACAATAAAGGAGGGGCCATGTTCAAAGCATGAGTTTTGGTGTTTTAGAAATAAAATGCAGTTAAACAAATCATTGTTCACCACCTCCTTGCAGTGTTCTTCTGCCCATACCTAGATTAAATAAAGAAAGTAATGAATAAATGCAAATGTATCTAAGTTCATTGTGGACCAAAGCAGTAGGTGCAGACCCACAGTAAAATGAGAGCATCAGGCTCCAAAAGCTCCTGGAAGTGCAGATAAGATCAGATCAGGTCAAAGAGAGAGCCATGATCCTGCTCCATGGAGCGTGGTGAGCCCCAGCCCAGCTTGGCAGCAGTGGGTGGAACTGCCCTACTGCCATGACTCTGCTCTTCAGTTCTGCACCCTGTCAGTGAGGTGCCTGTTCCTTTCCCTGGGAGACCAAGGGCTGTAAAGGAGGATGTTTCCACTTTCCTTAGTATCCCACTATGACTGACATTGCTGCTTGCTTGCTAGGCTTCAGGGTAATGGTGGTCTTCTGGTTTGGGTTTTTTGTTTTCTTTTTTAATGAATTTGGTGGTATCATATTTTACAGTGGAAGCCTGTTTTACTGCATTTCTGGCAACCCCCAATGGTTAGACTTGTTTTACCACAGCATGATCTTTTTTTTATAGACCACATCTGCCAGGAAAACTTCGTCATTCATCATCTTCCTTCTGCTGCACTCATTTTCAGCTAGGCACAAAATGTCCTTATAATTCTAAAGTAACGCAAAGCCTCCTGGCTTGGTGGTCAGAGTGGAAGGGATAGGTGGTGCATAGTCCCTACTTCTTTACATAGCATGTAAATAGCATTCAGAAGTGGGGAAGAGGAGGAAAAAGAAGACCCTTAGCAGACACAAACTAGGCTGTGGGTCTTCCACTCCCCTTCTCAGGGGCATCCCTTCAAGACTGCTGCCCCAGGCAAACCCAAGTTTGCATATGTCTACTGCTGGCTTGTTCTGGTGAAGAGGAACTTTTCTCCAGAAGCAGTCTCATGTTGTTTGCAATTTTCAGGGCTGCATTCTTCCTCCTTTTTCCTATTACTCATCCCGTTATGGAGAAGAACCATGTTGGTGCTAGCAACTGTGTTTAAACATGGGACAGAACTGAAGTGCAGCTGTGTTTTGGTCACTGGGTTTCTATACCCACAGTGGAAGTCTTCCAGAAATACGTAATAATACATATAAAGTTGTTGCTGTTCTGTTAACAAGGTGGCATTATTCATGGTAGAATTCATGGAGACTTTACACAAGACCAAAAGGAGGAACAAAAGTCCCTCTGGCTGTGGTTTTGTTACAGTCCCCTGGTTGTACCACATTGGGCAAAAAGCTTCCTTGACGTTCCTTGGAGAAAGTTCACGTGACTTTTAGCAAATTTGTTTGGGGTGAATCTGGAATGGCTAACAATTTGAGTAGAAAATTAAGGTTTTGCTTAACATCTGTTCAATGTCATGTTGACCTTCAAGCACAACTCAGAGGACTGATGGTTGGGGTTGATCCTTGCTCAAGGAGTTGAAAACATTTCCTAGGCACAGGGCATCATGACCATCTCTGTTTTCCAGAAGCTTGGGCATAGATGGACCAAAGTCAGAATTTAATGTGAGCAACAGGTTCCAGTTCTAGTTGTTTGCTGGAGATGGACTTGGATTCCTGATTTTAAGTACTCACTTTTAACCTTTTTGCAGTCATGTTAATGCCTTGAAAGCAACAGGCAAATTCCCTTTGGCCTTCATGGGCTCCAGAGGAGAAACCCCACTGAGTGAGTGGACAGGCAGATGTGGAAGCCAGTGCTCTGCTCTTTGCCACTGGTTTTTGTCTCCCTCCTCTGTATCTCACTTGTATGGAGACAAATAAAAACTCAGGGGTTTGTGCCACACTTTCTTCATAGTGCATGCATACAAATATTTGCATGCAGCAGTGGTTCAAAGGAGCCTGAAGATCCTATCTTAACTGTGGTGCTTTCCCAGACCATTGCTGTGCTTTGCCTTTGTGAATAAAGGCAGTAGTGTCTGAATAAAGGCAGTCAGGAGAACTCTCATATAGATTTAATCTGGCTGTTTTCCTCCCTGGGGAGCAGAGTTGAGGATAACGAAGTTCAAGGTAGCGTGTGCTTGAGTTTTTTAAGCAGAATAGACACGGAAATGTGAAGCCTAAATTGCACATTCCAGTCTTCTTATGGAAATGGTGAGCAAAGAGGAAGCGGAGCCTTTAGTATGGAACATGCGCCTATTTTTAAATACTGATACAGATCTAGAGAGTTTATTTGCAAACACCACATGTGTATATGTGCACACACGCACACACACGCTTACACATATACACGCCTATGTGTAATGTTTATAAACAGCGCGTCACATATCTCTCTGGTTATAGATTCCATTGATGATTGGTTTATTCGTCTTGTGGCAGACCCATTTAAATGAAAATATGTTCCCCATTTCCTTGCTATTGTAAATTCTGCTCTATGGGGAAGTAACGAAGTGCACTAGCTATACATCCATGGAGAAATGCCCTGTTGAGAAGAGGAGTATTATACAGGGAACAATTGACAGCCCTTCACTTCAGTGGGTACATTTCTCTGTACAGCTGCATCACCACTAATGATAAATGAGTAATGTTTGATAGCTGGCTCCGTTGCCTGACAGCTACAGTTTTGGCCAGAGGGCCACGACAGGCTTTAGACTTCTGTTCAAAATGAGTTAAACATATTAGGTATTACGAAGCCACAGAAGCCTCGAGAATGAGTGCTGAAATGAGTTATCAAGGTATGCTCCTGGGTACACAACTTGCAAAGCAGATGTCATTCTAATAATGTGTGATATAGAACATGTCTGGCCTAAACCCTGCTGGATGAAATATGAAGCCCCGTTGGTGATATTTAATACCATTTTATGAGGTGCCATCTTATAAAGACAATGCCCGCCTTATGTGGAATGCTTAAGGTATTTTGCCAAAGGCACTGGGAGGTATCTGAACTAAGTAGAATTTTTATTATTTTATAAGCCTTTACTTTGTAATATTTCTGTTTCTACATTATTGTGGTACTAGCTGCGCTAACCCTTTGTCTAGTGAACTTCATGAGTGGTTTACTGATAGATTGACTGATAGCCACGGCTGCCTGTGGATGTAAAGGCCAGTTCCTACCTAAATATATTCTTAACAAAAAATAGAGTAAAATAGAAAGCAGACTTCAAAAGGAAATAAAGCTTTACAGGAGGCATTCTAGGAAAAGAGGTCCTTGAAGCTATGAGATCCAGAGGTTTTGGTGTTTTTTAAAGGAGTGAGGCCGAGGAAGGTTGTGAGTTTGTGTATTACAGCTGCACCATTTGTTTCATCTTAAATTCCAGTTGTAAACTTTGACTTCCTGTTGAGGTTTCTGGATCCCTTCTCCAATATCCCAAGGACATGCACCGAGTTGCTTAGTTTAAGGAAGATGACGAGTGTTTTCACTCTCTGGTTCTCTCTTTATTTACATATTTTCATTTAACGTTGCTTTTGTGGAACAAAATTGCCTCCTTGTTCGGGTCTGTTGGAAAGCGAAAGCAGAGTGCAAGCAGTTATTCTGAGCAAATTAGGTATCTCCTTCCTGGGATGCAAAGACCGTGCTGACAGCACTGCTGAGTTAAAGACCCCAGTGGGGGCAATACTTACATTTCAGTGATGCTGAGTTGGTGTAAATGGGCTCAGTGCTGAGATCCCATCGCTGCTGCCGGAGGATCTGGTCCAGTGCAGCAAGGGAGTAGTTTTCTCATCTTCACCCTACATCATTCTGTATCTCACAGCCCTTCTTGTCTTACACTCTTCTCCATTTAGCATCTCCCGAGCAAATAGTGCCCATGACCTGGAAAGCAGCCACTCCCCAAAGCACCCACTGGGGAAGGCTGATGTGCCCCAGCAGCCGTTTTTGCTCAGTGGGATGCTCCAGTTGGGTGCAGGGCAGGCTGGGACCGTTGCTTCTCCTCCCTTGAGGATCTCCTCCTCAGCCATGATCCAACTTTATGAACCCCGCAGGATGAGGTCCCTGTGACTACTTCTGCTGGTCTGCTTGTCTAAATAAGCATCAGCACTAAACAAATGACTCAGCTTGGTGTGGCAGTGACCATCATGTACGATTTTCAGCTTGAAAGATGTCCCTGCACTAAAATATGTGGTGGTTCTTACTCTTAATCCTAATACTCTCCTTCTGTCTCCCTGGCTAAGAAATCTCTTAACGTGTGGTAGTGCAGTCTGATGCGAGGAGGTGTTAGGTTAATTCCCTTTGATAAAACCCTACTAACTTTTTTTTGCCCTTGAAAAACTTGCTTTCCTTTCCAAATGCATCATCCTGCGAGCCCAAGGCTCGCAGATATTCAGATTCATCTTCCTTTATACCATAAACATGCCAGATATATATAATCCATTTGGACATTGGCAAGTGATGACTATCAGAGGCAAAATGGGTACTGAGGGGCCCATAGTTATACAGTAACATTGGCTTGGCAGCAGCTCATCCATCGTGCTAGATGATCTGTCCATCTCCCTGCCTATGGCTTGTAGCACATAAAATACAGACGAAAAGTCAGACCAAATATTCTGTGTGTGATGCTCTTTGCATCTCAGCCCGACTTTTCTAGCCTCAGTTTTAAATGCACTCGTGGCCCAACTGTCTGGCTGAGACGCTGCTTTTTGAAAGAAACATGTCATAGAAATTCCTGAAAGTCGCTGCTCAGTGTATGACATGTCAAGTTACATCTGCTGTGTCACGAAGCATCAGCGTGTTGCGAAAGACCGTAATGAAAGGTGACAAGATACGCTGTAAACAGTTTCGGTTGATGTTTTTGTTTGTCCCAGAGCAAATTTTGCACAATATCATGATCGTGGGGAGAATTTGGCTTCTTTTTCGTCACTCAGAAAAACTTTTGCTTGCGGTGATCAGCCAAATGACCCTGAACATTTTGGGTGTGAAGGTAGGTTAGCCTTCAAGCCAATGTTTGCAAAGTGCTCTTGGGACCACTGTCCCTGCCCCAGTGCACCTGGCCGTGGGTCTCTGCTTGAGTAGACCCTGGGGCCTGTGAGGGGTAAGGAGTGCTGGTGTCAATCATGTCCCATGACCCACGCAGGTGCCGTGCAGAGAATTTCCCTTTCACCCCCCCGGCACATGTGTCCCTGGACACTGAACTCTCCAGAAGGACTGGCATGGTAGAATTCAGTGTTCCCGCGGCATGCCGGGGAGCTCTGGGGGCTTCCTTTGCCTCTCGGAGAAAGCTCATAGACTCATTTGCAAATTCTCCATTTGAGCTGTACAGGTGGCTCATGTTTATCGAGGTTTTCTACTTGGAGCTAATTTTCTTAAAATCTGTCCTTATGTTTGCTAAAATCTACACAGTCCCCGTTCCAAACTGTGTGAGGCTTTTAGCTCCTTTTTCCTCTTAGCACTTTTTGCCTATATTGTTGCAGGAGTCGAATGGGGAAATGCACATAGCTGGGAGATTAAAGATGTAAATTTTATAAACAGAAATCAAAGGTCCTAAATCCTGAGCAAAGAAAAGCCAACATAAGTATGAACATTAAAAACCATACATAAATAGTACTTCAAGGCTGAATGTGTTAAATTATTCAACAGTTAAGTCATAAGTGTTCTTAAACTTAAGTATAAAAATGCCCTTGACAATATTTCATAGCTGTGCATTTCTTTAAAATATTTAGCATTCTCATTAAAGAGAATGACTTTATTTTATGTATTAGTTACACTCCTGC
This sequence comes from Mesitornis unicolor, assembly GCF_000695765.1. Classification (NCBI taxonomy): domain Eukaryota; kingdom Metazoa; phylum Chordata; class Aves; order Mesitornithiformes; family Mesitornithidae; genus Mesitornis; species Mesitornis unicolor. Next base: position 101,235 of record NW_010163082.1, read on the forward strand.
TTGTTAATACGAAGGAATTTAGTAGGAAAGAGCATTCTTATGTATATAAGCCGAAGACAATTTACATATAAAGTTGGACGACTATTCACTTTTTATTTATTCTGGATCATCGGCATCCACGCATAGCTATAGAGCATTTAAACAAATTTGTTCCTTAATGTGTAGTATTAATATCTCTTGCCCCAAAACGTCATTTGCTAATGCCATTGCGAAGACAGGTTCATTCAAAGCTACATGGAAGTTCCTGCCTTTGAAAGACTTAATGAACCTTACATTTTTGGTATACTGCACAGTGTAATGCCTATTACATATTCATTGCCAGAATGGAAGATTTCCTTTAACTCTGAGCTTCCTGGTCTAGTTCACTGTAAAACATTGTCAAAAGTCACTAGAGACTTTTGCTGAAAATTGTGACTCTTGATAGCAGGATGTAATGGGGAGGTTTAGAATAGAAGATCCAGTGGTATATGGGCCCAGAGGGAATTGTTCTGACAGACAAATGGATGAATAATACAGTTTTTGACATAATGGGATGAAAAAGTTTATGCCAGAAAGAACTGAATTAAAGTTATTACTTTAAGGAAATTCTGAAGTTCTCAAGACTAGTGGTATTACCTGCGTGCAGTATATTTTACTGCATCTCTGCATAACAGGATTTTAAACAAGGTTGCTTTTGAACTGATTTGTAAGCTTACTAACAAATCTGCAATAAAAATTGTAGTCACTTTCTTGGAAGTAACCCCACTAACATCATTTTACAGGGTGCTTTTTGGGGAGTGGGATTTTTTGATCTGTTTGGTTTTTAAAGTCCTGCATAATAAGTTTGCCTTTCAACTCCCTTTTGTAAAGACAGCAAACCAGAAAAGGCTGTTGTTTTGAGTTTTCCTCTGGAATAGCAGGAGATTGCATATGGCTATATTATTTTGTAAACATTTCTTTTTCTCAGTGTTTTGTGAACTGTGGAAGTTAGCAGCTCGGAGATCCCAGAGCCCTGGTGAGACACAGAAACTGGCTGATGCAGAAACCATTGCAAGATCAAGGCCTTCGTTAATCAAGGCCATCCAAAAGGGACTGTATGTTTTTTCTACTTGTTATTTTTAGGTGATTGCAGGGCTGAGATGTCAATCAGACACATTTTTAGGGGTGTTGTGCACGCGTGCGCACGTGCGCGTGTGTGCACTCAAGGGTTTGACCGCGGGTCTCTGGAGAGGGGATAGTGCAATAACAGCCTCTCCACCCCGAAGCCTCTGCTTGAGCTATGTTTCATTTTAGCTGGCAGTGACTAAGCCAACGGCTAAAATGCAGAAGTAAGTACAGCGGAGAGAGATCCTCATACTGGCAAAGATGAAAAATGTGTTAGCACAGAACAATGAAGTGATGGCAAATCTAAGATGTAAGCACCAGTCACCACTTGTACCATGCTGTTGTCAGACGTGTGTTGAGATATCTGAGAGAGCAGGCTGAGAAAGGGAAGCTAATTATACCACATTATTCACTTCTGCTCATTAGGTATAGTACAAAGGTCCCGCTTTTTATGTATATATTAAAGTGCTGAGGACTACAGGAATAGATAGCTTAATGTTTCTTTTGTCTCGCTAGTGGGTTGATTCAGACAGAAAAATTGTATTATCTCAGACCTGCAACTTTCCATCCTCCAGAATTAGGGATTTCCTCCTGTGTAGCCCCTAACAAAAAGAAAAAGGCAGCTCCCTCCCCCTCAACACCTAGCCAAGCCAAACTAAACTGAAGTAAAGCTCTTGTGCCCCATGGCAACATGGCAATACCTTGCCCAGTGCCCGTGCAAGGTTGTGTGAGATGGTTCCTGCCTACTCCCCTCTGCAGAGCACATGCACCTGTGTCGATGAAAAAGCTCTTCCTGCCTAATCCCTCTTCCCACATACCCCCAAATAGCTCCAGGGGCAATTTGACAGCTGCAACCTACCCCCCCACTTGCCCCTCCTTCATCCTGAGATGGCAGATAGCTGCCTGCTCTCCAGCTGAGTGTCAGTGAAATTAATTCAAGTGTTTAATAAACTTTGGATGGTATGTATAATGCATTCACTTTTAGACATTATACCTGCCCTACAATCCTTGCATTGCATTTGGATCTGTAAATGAATCATTAGGAAAAGATGAATGGGAAGGCAGAGGATTGGTTTATTGAAATTATTTATACATGAGAAATACCTGACTTTCAAAATTCATGGCTCTTTAATGCTCAAGTCATAGAGCACATATTAAACGTAAGAGGAGAGGAACAGGTGTTGCACTTCTGCACTAAGGTGAATGTATAAAATTTGGGCATCGAAATTTACCTTTCTCCACAACGGAAATTGCCTTGCTCTTCTAATCATGAGCATCACAAAAGTCACTCCTTCAGTAAAATACCCTGCAGCTACACAAAAGGATAGACTGGAGCAGCACACATCTACCAATAAGTGGCACTGAGCATCTACTCCATTTCTCACACAGGTTGGCATATCTCTCAGTGGTCCATCTGGTAGAATTGGATGGCATTTATCAGGAAATAATCCAATTGTGGCATGCCAAAACCTGAACAAGAAAAGTACTTGTGCCTAGTGTCAATCATTCACCCTCTGACAGTTCAATAAACATCCTTTCTGTGATGGTTTTCAGGAACACTGACACCCAAAATGCTGGAAACAATGCCAGAGATGGAAATGACAATGCTTCTGTGAAACATCAAAAGGGACCGACACAACCTGGCATGGATTTTGCCAAGTGTTGCTTAGCAATACAGTGTGCCTGTGGGCCACTGGTGTGTCAGGATTAGCCGCAAAGGCAGTGATATTCACACCTTTGCTGAAAACATCCTTCCCAAATAAAGGAGTACAAAGTAGGGAAGTGCAGCATCAGCAGGAGTAGGGGATGCCACAACCACAATATAACATTTTTGACTTCTAAACAGCCATCTGCCCTCCCCAGTTGTCTTCTTCAGGCATAGAAAGACACAGTGTCTTGTCCCTGTGCCACAGGGACACAGCCCTGTCCTGCCCAGCACATGGTCTCTGAGGGCACGAGGAGGTTTCGCAGCCATTTCCCTTCGGGGCTGGGATCAGAGGGAGCCAAACTCTGCTACCAGCAGCTCTTGCAGGAGATACATGCAGGCAGAATTCAACCCAGACTGGGTTGGCCGCTGCCACTCAGGGAACAGTGACAACCTTCAGGAAGAAAGCCTGAACCTGGAACTGGGAGGTAAATAACCAATATCACTCCTAACGAAGCGTGAAACAGGGATGGTCATTTTAACAGCATAATTGGTGGCAGTAGGAAGAAGATGCAAGGAGCTCTCAGTAACAGAAGTAAAAACTTGTTCAATTGCAGAATTTCCCAAGGTAGCCCCTCTCCCAGGTGCCTGGATACCATCAGTGTCTGCACCCACCCCTACCCCACCCCTCGAGGGATCCTGAAAGGCAAAAGCAGCATTTCCAGAAAAACAAAGAGAGCTCCATGGCTGGAGGGAAAACGTACTATTTCATATTGCAAGCGCCACTTTGCCACTGAGGAGGAAACTGCATTGAGGGAAGTGAAATAACTTGCCTGAAGCCACCGACAGACCTGGGAACTAAACTCTGGCCTCCTTAATGTGTCAAATCCTGGAGCAGAAGCTCACAAGGTGTAACCAAATCGTCTTTTATCTGTGTGCCTGGTAAATGGTAGTAGGACGAGCATCTGCATATCAAATAAGGGGGGTTTGTCCATCTCGAAATTCAGGGTTTTCAGATCCAGGAATCAGCTGATGCCTGGAGCATATAAACTGCCTTTTTGGTGTGGTGAGGCCAGACCCATGGGTCCAAATGCAGATATGTCAGCCAAGCCTGTACAAACAGAGGTGCTGGAATCTGCTGCTGGTCTGGAGCTTGGAGGGAGGCAACTGCCCAGGGATGTGCTTGTGGAGCAGCACAGTTTGCTTCTACCCCCTCTGGCTCAGGGTTGTCTAGTCTGTAGGCACCATGGTCACAGTCAGGCTGCAAATATGATGGAAAAGGTGCTTTTGAACAGACAGAGCTCCAAACAGAAATCCTGAGATGTGCAGATTCTTATATATACTTATGACAGTTTTCCAGGGAGAAGTGCAAGCTAACTCCATCAGTGCCTTTGAGCCTTGACTTGTTAATTGGCATTACTTCTAATTCCCAGCTATATTTTAAGGTATGAACCTAAGGAATTTTAAAGTCATTATGTGGGTGAGGGACTGATAAAAATAAATCCTTCAGGTTTGAAAGTGGCAGAGAGGGAATAAAAGGTGTTAAGAAATCCAGGAATTTTCAGCCAATTGGTTCAAAAAAGCATCCAGGTGGACTGCAGCTCCTGGAGAAAGGTCACTGATACTACTCTGGATACCTCATTTTATGAACTTTATGCATCACATAAAATAAATTTAAAGCAGTTTAATTTAACAGTCTAATTAGTCATGGCTTTTTCATCTTATCTATTTAACTATATATGGAACAAAGAGAAAGACACAGGGCCAAATTCAGAGCTGGCACAAGTCAGCCCTGCAAGTCAAGGAAGCTGTTCCTGCTCATTCAGGGCTGAACACAGATGCCAGTGGCCAAATTCATCCATGGAGATACCATCCCTAATGTTTGGAGACTTGCACCACAAATGAATTTAGCTGCCAGGAATTAACTCTCTGCAGAGCAGATCCTTAAGCCTTGGTGTTCAGAGCTCGAACTGAGTGAGCTGAAACATGGGTAAAACACTCAGGAGAAATGGTTTGAAGATTCGATATAGTTTGGAACAAAACTCCTCTGTGTGTTGGCTTTGCAAAGACTCACGCAAGTTTCCCTTCACTTCATTCTGCTTCATTTGCCCCCGGTTTCGCTTTAAATTTCAGTGTTCATATAATCTCACCATCTCAGGCAAACAGCAGTCACATGAATGCCCCCTCCACTGGAAATGAGTGTCTCTCTGCTGCCTTTGATGTGGTTATACTGGTTATACCATTACACTAAATTGCACCTTGTTCTTCAGCTCATGTACACAAACCCCCAACATTAACCAGGTCTTGGTACAAAAACATAAATTGATCCGCATTTATGCTAGCTAAAACCTAGACTTCAAAGTCCATGGTAAGAGTCTGGTATTTGGGAGGGTTGTGATCCTACTGCCAGCTTTCATTAATGAAACAACTTATTTTTCCAATGCTGTAGTTTCTAGCAGAAATCTATCTCCCATTGGTTGAGGCATGGGTCTCACTTATTTTGTGATGTCCTTTTGCAAGAGCATGTACCAGGGAGAGGTTGCCATCTGATGCTGACAGGCAGCAGAGGGACTTGGGGTGAACACGGTGGCTTAGCCATGTGCCACCCCAACCCTAGATGACACAAGCATCCCTTGCAAATGACTCTTTTCAAAGTTTCTGCAAGTTACTGTTTCCCCAGCCAAAAATAACTACAACAAACAACATAAGCACAATAAAGAAATTCAAATATATCTTAAACCACCTAATAATTAACCACTTTCAATTAGTCTCCAGGGTGCTCTGTGCCACTGTGTGGTCTCCCTGGAGGCACCATCAGCACCACAGCAGTGAGTTAATGAGTCCTGGTTATGTCTTGTAAGCAGATTCAGCTGTCTCACCACACTCCTCCTCTGGGTTGGCCTTCCTAGGAAGAACACCTATGTTCTCCCTTTTCCTGCTGGAACCTAGTGAAATGCTCAGTTCTTCTCTGCACGAATGTGGGACTTGGTAAGGTGCACCCCATGCCCACTTCCTGGGCACCTTGACCAAGCCAAGCTCTCGCTTTTCTGGTTGGTTGCGAGGTACAGGTCCCTGCATCTGTCAGATGAAGCTCAGGTTTCTGTTTTGACAATATAGTTTCAAGAGAGTGATTCAATAATCTTTTTAGAGGGGTCCATAGACACCTAGCTTTAGCATCTATTTAAGTGACTCCTGTTTCTTCTGAAGCTTGGTGTTGCCAGGCTGTCAGGCTTTTTGGCCCATCTTTTTCTCATTTTAAATTCACATTTCATTCAGCATTTGCTCAGCAACATCTCATCTCAAAGTTTCTTGAAGCTCCAATCATACTTATCCTTCTTTTCTTACAATTCAAACAGCATTGTTGCAGACCCTGGACTTCTACAACATCAAGAAATAATATTTTCCTGCAAAATGCTGCACAATCCAAACAGCATTGCAGGACAGAGTGCCCAAAGGAGTCCTGAGTATGAATGAAAAGGGCCCTGTGGACACATCCAACACAAGAACATACTCAGCATTACTCCAGCTTCCAAAAGCATCTCTCTGTAGGTAATGCAAAATGTTCTCTTTTTGCACCTCTACATAAACACCTGTACGTAAGGATAAGCGGCTGCATCAGCTTCTTCAGCCCTGCTCTGCTGGGCACTTCTCCACATCTTGGAGCTTACCACATATTTTTTGGGGTTTCCTCTACCACCTCTCTGACAAGTGCCCTGCACACTTGCTAGAAGTCCATAGCTGCCATCTTTTGAGACTTAACTTTTTAATTTCCTTATTGCTTCTGGCTTTTCTTTTCCTAATACTACTAGGGTTGGCCCCGTGCTGACTGGTGCATTTGCTGAACTCACACCCACTAACCCTCTTTTTCCTCTCTGGCCTGAGTCTATCTGCATCCAGACACAACAGCAGTAGTTGGTGCCAGAAGGATCTCAGAGCCAATGCTGCCACTGCTGCCATTTTGCTTTCCCCATGCTCCAGCACTGCACGACCCCCTCCTGTATAATTTCCCACATGGCAGTTTTATGCACTGTTTTCTGCAGACTCCAACCTGCAAAGCTTCATGCCTTCCTGACTCGGGACTGTTTTCTTGCAGTACTTAGTATGAAGTGTCTCTATGTGCTGCTTTCCCCAAACCCCAGCCAATAAGGGACTCAAACCTGAAAATTTTAAGATTTGCAATGCAACCTCATGTTACTGCCAGGCTCTTTTATGGTTTCATCTGCTTTTTGTACTATGTTATTTTTTCCTATTGAAAAATAAGACACTGATGCAGCTCTCAAGAGAGTAGAAGCTGAGAGAGTGGGAGGCCAAGAGAGTAGAAGCCCAGTGCGTAGGAAACCAAGATACTGGATGTTGACGCGCAAGAGAGTGGAAGGCCCAGAGTGGCAGGCCCAGAAAGTGAAGGTCATGGAATGCCTATAGTAGACACACTGCTAGTGGGAGAGTGGTAGTGAGAGTCCAGAGTGGAGCCTGAGAGAGTGGAAGTCTGATAGCGGGAGTGAAGGCCCAGAGACTGGAGGCCAAGTGAGCAGGAAGCCCAGCGAGTTGAGGCTTAGTGAGCATGAAGCCCAGGGAGTGAAAGCCCAGTCAGTGGGAGGCCCATAGAGTGGGGCCCAGGGAGGTGGCTGTAGCAAAGGAAGCTCAGCGGAGGGGAGGGGGCATGTGAAGAAGTGGGAAACTGGTGCATGCAGGTCCAGGCAGCAAAGGCCCTGTGAGCACCTCAGAACTTGGCTGCAGCAATGGGCAAGGTGGGTGTGTTTTCCTGAAGGACAGTGTCTCCTGAGGGTGCTGTAATCTGTTCCTTAGCTACACTGTTGGTTTGTTTTTTTTTTCCCTAAATAGTCAGTTTCTGCTCAGTGCCTGCTGGCATGCACACATGTGTGACAACCCCTGTCATGCCTGACATGGGGACAGAGTCTGTCTCAGCCTGCTTGCTGAGGCTCCAGCCTTTGAGCAGTCTTGCTTGGCTCCAAAATGCTCATAACCTCCAAGTTGTGCCTAATCAGGCAGTATATGAGATTAATTGCAAGGCTTTTCTCTACCCACCCACAGAGATAAATGCAGAGGAGCAATCTGATAATTGCCCTGAGTCCTGGTGTGCTTCTGAGTTGTTCCTAGGCCAGGATAAGGCTGAGTGAGAGAACATTTGCTGAAATGTGGACTGAGCACTTAGTGCTGCCCTGGCTCATAAAGATAGCAGGGTATCTTTAACAGGGCAGAAGCCAGGGAAAGGGGTATTAGAAAGAGACCTGATGAGAGAGGTGGGCTGGGAAAGGGTCAGAAAGGTTGTCATGGGTGAACACAATAATGTTGTAAAGGGAGGGGAAACCCCTGCTTTGGCTTTGCTTTGACTCTCCCCTACTTTCAAACAGCTTTGAAACCTATAGCTTGAGTTTCATTGTACCAGAAAGAAGAGAGCAACCATTTTGACCATGACTGTTGAACTGACTGTGTCTCAGATGCGATATCATGATGGTGACCCAGCTGGTGACACCATTTCCCAAGGGTGAGGTGCTCTTGTTTGTTTTTGGTGACCTAAAGCATTGTCAGGTTGATGCAGGACATGTGTTGCTGCGTCATCAAAGATGCTGGGGTGTAAACAGAAATAAAGAACAAGGTGGGAACTGAGATACCATTTGAAGTTGGTTGGTACTTTACTGGCTGTGAGGAGGTAGAGAGGGAAAAGCATCCTTGGCACCTGTTAGTGGCCATTAAAAACTCCCATGTTCTGCTAATCTGTGCTCGTAAAAAGGCCATCTGCTAATGCTCAAAGGTCATTAAGTTACCAGCCCTGTTTACTCCTCCCTCATTGCTGGGCCAAGCCTTTCTGAGAAAAGAGGGCTGAAATGGTTATTATGGTGGCGCCTGCTCATGCTGCTGTATGGTTAAGGGTCTGTCACTATTTTCATTAGAAGCCCAGGCTTTCAGGGCTTTTTTAACTTGGTCATTAAAGTGCCTGCTTCTCACTGCCTGCATAGGCTTCGGTTTAGCCTGGCAGGTTTCAGGGACAGAGGGAGTTCTTATAGACACATTTCAAAAATTTTATTTTAAGAACTTAATCCTGCTTCTGTTTTAATTTGAGGAATTGAGAACTTCAGAAAGCTTTGGTCTGGGGTGCTTTGTCAGTGCTGCTTTAACTCAGCCACGGCTGTGCTTTGGAGAGCGAAATGCTGTGTTGAGCTGGTTTATGGTGAAACTGTTTATTGCTTTTATATTTTGATTACAAAAAAACAAAGCAAAAAAAGAAAAAGCATGGAAAAGACCATTTTGTGTGCAGCTCAAAGGGCTATTATTTTCCTAGAACTGGGAGGGGGGCTGTACTGGGTGTTGCTGCTGGGGTTACAAGAGTCGGCAGTATGGTCTGTCTGTCTAAGCAGGCAGCATTTGTCTGGGTGCTACAGGTGGATTAAGGAAGAAGCTGAGGCCTGAACTCTAAATTGCCTTGATTTCTTATGTTTTAGTCAAATCTTTAAGGTTACATTAACATAGTTTTCTTGTGGTTAAATGGAACTATCAAAAACTTCAATAATTCTTTTTTCCTTCTGAGACTTCCCAGTAATAAAGTGAGATGTAGCTGCTCAAGTTTTTATCCTTCATTTCTGATAATGATGATGTCCTTCTCATAAAAACCTCACTTTTATCTTCCCCAATTAGCTGAGTTGCTGCACCCTTGTGAGTGCGCTGCAGCCTCTTCCTGAGCACAGTCAAAGCGCCCTCTCCCCACCTCCGCGGGGCCAGCCTGTCCACGCCACCCACCCTCCAATCTCTGCTCCCATTGGCTTCAGTTTCATCTTTTGCTTTCTGCATAACATAAAGAAGAAACCTGGGTCAGTGAATAATGAAAGCTCATTCAAAACCTGGACTCTTACAGTTCTGTCTCTGCTGCGTTTTATTGTAAGTGGAGTTTCTCTCACATATCAGTTTAATTTTTAAAAATTATTATTATTTTGGTTAATGCATTCAGACTTTCCCGTGTGGATTTCATGTGGTTTCTCATGCAGGATTTAGTGGAAGTTCATGCTGATGTCTGTGATTCGCTTCTTCTTTAGATTGTTTTTGTTTCTGTTCTGACTGAGCTCCGAGTCCAGCTGGGGACAGGAAGCTGTTGTGCTGGCCACTGTGTGTAAATAAGGAATATGGACTGCCTTGGAGTGCTAAGAGTCATAAAAGGGCGTACAAAACAGAGGGAAGGAGTGTATCTCATTTTTAAAAAACAGCCTTTCCAAACTATGATGCTGAACTTTAAAAACAAACAAACCCAAACAAAAAAAAAACAAACCCCCAAACCTCAAAAGTCTCCCTAACTCATCTGAGATGTTTTTGCCAGAACCCTCTTCTCGCCAGCCAATCCTTCTTAAATCTGTAACAACCCAACAGGTAGTTAAAATAGTCCTGACTAATTGTAACTAGGACTTCTGGATTCTTCTGAGCTATTGTTCTGATTATTCACCACAGCCAAAAGCTTCAGGAGGTATATAGACAAAGTAGTTAGTATAAGAACTCAAAACAAGAACTAGAGGCCTGCTTTTTTTTTGTTTGGTGTATTTTTTTTTTAATTAAACTGCCATAAAAGCAGGCCCTGGGTCTCTGCTGTAGATGTGTCAAAGTCCCCTGCTCCAGTGCTTCCTATCCAACTATTTTTAACCTTATTAAACAGCAGAGAGAGCCTTTGGCTGCAGTGATGGAGCTTGCCTGACTCTCTTTATAGATTTTCTTTAGTTTATATCTGTCTTTTAAGTGTAGGACTCTGCAACATGGTAGGCTTCAGTTGAACATAATCCCCACACAGATCCATATCGTAGCAGTGGGTTGCTTTAAAGGTGGCTGAGGCCTGCAGTAGGCCTGCAAGTGGAGCAGAGCAGAAGTAGTTTTTCCCTCCTTGGCCTTTTCATGCTGCTCAAATTTCAGCTGCATCCTCTAAAAATATTATTTTACTGAAATAGCAGTTTACCAAAATTGAGATTTATCTTTACTCCTGGGTCATGTAAACAGCCCTGCTTTTGACTGGTCTTTAATCTTGGTTTCTGGCAACATCTGGAACATCCCACTGCCAGGGTGCTGTTTGCCAGAGGTTTCACTACAAAGGTTTGTCTCACCTGGTACATGCAGAACAGTTTGAAAGGGCAAAAGCAAAATATTATCTAAATTATTATCAAGTGGACAATAGTTAGGGTTGATCAGGGGACCATAGTGAATGATAGGTCTCTCTGATCCACAAATTGAGGCATGACTGTAGCACAGCAGTGCAAGTACTGATTTTGGGTAGGAAAGCCTTGGTGGAGGAGGGCTGCATGTGAGATGGAGGTAGTAGTCCAAAGCAGCTCAGCTCAATGCTAGTTTGGGTGGCTTTGCACTGGGCAGGCAGGCCTGGTAAGCAATGAGGCAAGATCATGTCCTCTACTGGGTTTTCCTGCTGTGGGCCAGATCATTGGTTGGTATAAATCAGCATTGCTCCATTGACTTCATGAGAAGACTGAATTAGAGCATGTTACAAATTGAGGTTTTAATTTGGATTTTCTTGAAACTTACAGAAGTGATAGAATTTGTACAACCTCACACTACTATTCTGATGTCTACTGTTTCAGGAAAGGTCTTTTTAGAAAAATACAGCCCTTAAAAGAAGTTTCAGTTCTATTATTTTGGTGTTTGTTTGGTTTCTTTGAAATTGTATGTCAAATGCTGGGCAGAACTTGTGAATATAAGAAAACATTTCTTTGCCAACAGACATGTGGTACAGCAGCTAGAAATGTGAGGAGAGAGAAGGTCCAGCATAGGGTGCAGTTGCCCCTCCCACTCCAAACCTACAAGGAGTGATACGATGTGATGTGATGGTCAGTAACCTCTGAGACTGGCTTAGCCCATGTGCTGATGGAACTTGTTGGTGACTTGTTTGAACCAAGTACTAAAAAGGTGTTTAATATTTTTGCAGTAGTCAGTACTTAAAATATTTTGGTTTCTTATAGGTACAGACACAGTCTGCTTTGGTAGTACACACGAAAGCAGACAAGGAGAGAGACAGAAAGCACGGGCAATTCCTTGGATGTCATGTTTTGCCAAGGCTATAAAGGGGAGGAGGCAGCAATTTGTTTGGATTCTTGATCAGCACACAGAAATTGTTGGAGAGTTTTGAAGTTGAGGGGAAAAATATTTTGCCTAGGGAAGGGTGAGGGATTTCACATTGCAGATATGCTTCTATTTTACCGTGTATATTTATTTGTTTATCTCTTGCTTAGGGTTGGGTAGGCCTGCTCCATAGGATTAAATTGTATCCCAAACCATCCTGGCTTTGTGACAGTACAAATATTATTGGATTTAGTTCCCTTCTGCTTATCTACCTCCCATCTTCCAAGATCCCCATTATTATTATAATAATACCCACAAAACTCCTGCTCTGAGATCAGAGGGGTTTTCAAGTGCCAAAGCAATCAACAAAACATACGTGGTCCTTTTACTCTCCTTTAATCCCATCATGTGAGACTATCCCAGTAAACGATCATATATCCAAAAATTCTTTCTCTGTAATGACACTTGATTTTTAGCTCACAGTTTTCATGAAACTGTCTCAGATATGAAAGAAGATGTACTGGGACCTTCTTATGCCATCAATAAAATAAAAGTTTGGGGTGAAAAATTATCTTATGGAATAAAATAGAATAACAAAAATTCATCATTATCTATGTTTCAGAAAAGGATTGTGTTTTGTTTAGCATTTTAGTTAGAAATGATGTATGACTACATCATAAAACACTTATATTAAAAAGATCTTCTCACTCTGAATTCAAAATATATATTGTACTCTCTTATCATCCAGTCATTTTAGAGTGAACGTTAAAAATGCCCATCCTGTGGTAGTAGTCACTGGTATTATATCTTATAGCTGATATATTCTTCTAATACTTTTACTTAAAAGGCCTATTATTCAGTGCTCGTGACTGTAGACATTTATTTTCTTATTGAAAATGGTAAAGCCATGGATAGTGTTTTTGTATTTAGATCAGAATTTGTGGTTTTCCCCTGGGCTGCTGAAGGTCAGCCCAACTTGGTGTCCCAAAGTTTGGGTCATGTTGTACCTTGTTGAAGAGGGGAAAATCTTTCCATGTGGTAAGCAGCAGTGGAGAAGGGGAGCTTGCATTATACTCCCAAGGCACAGTGTATGCTTTCTCTTAGGGTTTTTTTTGTTCATATGTGAAAAAACACTCAATTTTAAAGAAAATCAAGTGTTAGCAGAATAAAGAGTGGCCCATGGCATGGTTCAAAGTCTCTAGGGCTTGAGCTGTCCAGGAGTTTTCACAAAAATCTCTCCATTTGGAACAGGCAATATGTCAAGAAGCAGGACTCTGCAACATCCTGGTTTGATGTTGTAGAGATAAAAAGTTTCTCCTGCCTGAGGTATAAATTTTGGCTTGAATGAGAGAGCCTAACCCTAAGGCGAAGATGCTGGGACCCAGATTCCTGTTACTGGTTTGAACCATGCAGAGCAGAGAATTATATCTGACTTTATCGTGTCCTAAGTGAACGCCCTCACCACTACAAAGTGACTATTGCAAGGGAAGAAAGGAAAGAGGAGGGTTTTTTTCTGGTGACGGTGGAGTATGTTTTGTTTCATTTTGGGTTTTTTTTGTCCTAAAGAACCTGGATCCATGCAGAACATCAGCATCTCTGAAAATTTGAAGTTTCACAAGGATGGAAAAAATGCTCCTTTCCCACACATTTGAGAAGAGTTTTTTTACTCAAGTTGTAGGAGAGTGTGAGGCAGAATTGGGTAAAATCAGGCCAGTCACTTTTGTGGGAAAGTAAATGCTAGTAGAGGAGGGAAGTCTGCAAACTAACTAAACAGAATGCTCCTCTCTGGCCTGCAGAACAATTTACTGAAGGGGTGGTTAAATGGCACAGATTAAGCTCATTAATGGTTCAGATATTTGCTTGGTTTACACAGTGCTGTCCAGCAAATTATATTGATGCTTGACAGAATTATTGTCATTATTTATTTTCCTATAAGCCAGATTTATAGATATTTGTAGCTTTTGTAAGGTTAAACATAAGAAACATTAATAGCTTTACTAATTATATCACTGCTTTAGAGATATAAATAGTGATAAAAATGCCAAGCAAAGTGAGCTAGTAAAACATTTTAAAGAGAATTTTAAAGTGAGTTACTGATTGATGATCCCTTGGGTGAGTCTTAACTTTTGAATGTGAGAGCAGTGCTTCCCACTAGGGCACGAGTGCCTTTTGCCTCCATCAACTCTTCGGGGAGAGACGAGGAAGAACAATAGTTGTATTGAACAACTGATTATTAAATCAGATTGCATAATCTGAAGAATATTGAAATCCTATAATAGCATAAACTGAGACTGAACTTATTACAGCACAGCAGAGATTTTTTTTAGAATCATATAATGGTTTCAGTTGGAAAAGACCTTTAAGATCATCAAGTCCAACCATCGATCCAGGCCTAGAAAGATCCCCTTCTTGCGATCTTTTGCCTCTCTTTTTGCCTTTTCTCACCTTTACCTTGTCCTCAACCCCTTCTGCCTCCTGGCTGGTTAATCTGCACTTCTTTGTCTCTTAGTGCATGCTAAAATTGCAGCCTCTTTAGAACTGGAGTTACCTTTTCCCTCTGTCTTATTACAGACATGTAAAGGTGCTACCACAGCACAACTCTGATGAGGAATTTCGGGTCCTAACAACAATACGAATAATAATTCCATGACTGTTAAAAAAAAAAAATCTTTAATTGGTAAACAGTGTCTATACAGGGCTATATACAAAATAAAGGTGTGTTTTTTACACATCTGTCAAATGAAAAACCTGTTTTCCTATCTATTGATTCTGGTTTTGCTGTGAGCACCCTTTTAAGGAGGGAGATAATGAGTGAGAAAAGAGTTAATAAATGTTCAGCTGTTACTGCAAGCATGAATGGAAATCCATCATTGGTTTAAGTGCTGGATGAGCTCTAGATGATAATCCAAGTCTGTTTGACCATGATCAGTGCCACCATGAGGAAACCCGCAGTGCCCTGAGAGCTGTAATCCCTGGGGATGGCACAGGGTTGCCTACTTTTCTGTGATATACAGCATTGTAAACCCCTGAGTTTTAATTTTCACTGAGTTTAGTAATGACCCAGTTGAAACTCCCTTGAAGCTAGCAGAAAGACTTGCAGTCTCTAATGGCCTCTGGATCAGGATTGTTGCTTTGCCTTCTTGGAGTGAACCACCAGTGGGAAATTTCTCCCAGGTGGGAAAAAAACAATTTTCTTCTTTTTTTCCCTTTTTCCTTTCTTGCAGTTTCTGATTAATTTGTCTTCTTAACACAGTTGTGAATAGTGTATTGTGGCTGTTCCTAGGAGAAAGTTGGGGCCCACTTCATCTGTGGTGACATCTCATTGCTGTTTGATGGGATGAGTGTGAGGATGGTAGATTATGGACAAAGCCTTAGAGAAACACACACCAAGCTTGTCATGAAGATGCAGAACATGATCCTGAACCCACTGAAATAATCTATGTTTGGGCTGCCTCCTTGCAGTATGAGAACAAGCCAGGCAAGCGACTGTGGGACTTGTAGTCCTCCTTGGGAAATCGGGATGATGCATTTCCGCTGAGGCTGGGAGAACTGAAAAGGTTTGGCACTGGTGCCATCTGAATGCTCACTCATACCACTTGAGCATCTTGGCTGTGTGAAGCAACTGGGAAACCTCATAGGAACAGGCTTTGGTGGAAGATTTCTGGAGGTTTTTTTTTCTAGTCATGCTGTAAATATCACAGGAGTTGTTCTCCCTTTGATCCCAAACTAGAGATGAAAGGAACAATTCACATACATTTTTGAACTATAGAAAAACCCTATGTGGCTCGACATTGGTTCCAGAAAAAGGCCAACGTGTAAGATAATCTTATTTTTTTTCTGAATTATTTGAACCATGTCATGAAGCAGTGCCATAGCCTTAGAAAATAAACAAGCAGGGTTTGCTGTGGGACTTCATTCTCAAAATGTGGGCAAAAGGAAGAGTCTGTTTGATGTAGGTTAGCAGAACATTATACTCAATGCTAAAACTCAAAGTTGAATCGCTGCATTGCTCCCTTATTTCCATCTTCTCTAATATACTCTGTATCACAAAGTTTAAATTTAGGATCTTTAGAGGTGTGGTTCTTTGATTTTTGTGGGTTGCAAGTATGGAGAAAAGGCTTCACATGTGGTTCTGTTCTGAGGAGCAAAGAGATAAGTGTTTTTTAATGCATAGCCCTACTGTGGACGAAAGTTTCAGGTTGAAACCTAGCCAGTCCAACAAATAAAAAAGCTTTATTTCCTGTCTTTTTATCCCCAGAAGCGTAATCGAACTTGTGAGGACTGCATTAGCTTCTCTTCTTCTTAGTGCATTGGATCTGTGTCAACCAGTTGGTCAGCAGAGTGCAGCTGGAGGGTGGAGGTAGCAGTGCCCCAAACACTGAGAAGACTTCATGAGAGGACCTCTAACTCCTTCTTCAGTATTTTTAGGTAAGAGCTTACCTCACAGACAAATTAATTGATCAGTATCAGTCTGAGGCATTTGGAAAGCAGAAAAGACGATTTTTCATCCATTTCAGCAGCTGCACTGTCAAAGTAGTGTATCTTTTATGAGCGTGTTTGGGACCATGGCTCTCCACCTGCACTCACGTTCATAGGCTGCCTTTGCTTTTACTCCCCATCCCAAGATGACTCTTTGACTTGTAGCTATTTTAAACTACTTGGAGACTGTAGAACTTAGTTGGCTATCCTAAAAGAAACTGCATCTGTCAGTCTATGAGTATAACCTCCAGTTTACAGGTAAAATCAGAAATTCAGAAATTACATTTGCTTTTTGCTGATCTTTGAAATAAATTGTGAAGAATTATGGGGACTGAAGGAGTTTTATGGCTGCCAAGAAATACCAGTCCTGAAGTTTCAGAAGGTTAATGATTGTCTGTATTGAGAAAGAATACAGCCCTGTCTAATTATCTTGCACCAATAAGAATAAAGGTTTGGCAGTTGCGTGAGATTATGTCAGGACAAGTTGAATAATGTTGATATTTTTTACCTCCCTGCTTTTTTTTCATAAAAAGGGGATGTTGCATCTTTAATTAAATGTTATATGAATACATTTCAGATAGACCCAAACACAGGGCAACTGTGTTTCAGAAATGCTGTTTCTACATTTAAAATGTATTTGAAATGTAATTTAAGAAAAAAGATAATGGAAAAAAAACCTAAAATAACTCGAAACAAGCCAGAATATAGTAGCTCATCATTACACTAATATATCAAACAATATGAGCTTAGCTTAATTATCCCCTTTGAGAGTTGAGAAAACTAAGCACAACCTTCAATTTACAGCTGTTTGGTGCCGGGAACCTGAATTATTATTTAAGAAGAAGGGAAAAAAAAAGTTTATTTATTGTGACTTACACTCAGTTTTTATTCATCATGGAAAATCTGTATATTCACAAATGAGGGCTATTCATCTGCAGACTGCAGCATTCTTCAGCTGTCCGGGGCTGCATCAGCCGCACTTCTTCAGCTTTTGTGTTCATCTCGAAGCCTCTTCATCCAAATTGTTCATCATCTTGATGGCGGAGCTTTATCTTGCTCTAGTGCAGCTGCATTCCCCTTATCCAAAGTGCTGAGAGATACAAGGGAGAGGGAAAGA
>NW_010163082.1:118652-195831 GCF_000695765.1 Mesitornis unicolor
GAAAAGAGAAAAAGGAATGGCCAGTGCTCATATGAGGATAATTTGTAGTTTCTCAATAATAATAAAAAAAAAGGAGGACAGGCTAATTACTGGCTTAACTAGGGCAGCCTGTGGATCCTCATGTCAAAAGGACTAGCGTAATTATTTGCCATCAAAGCACATTCATATTGTGGTACAAAAGAAGGGCCTTTCGCAAATGGATCTCACTAATAAACAGGGCTGAGAGGAGCATTATGTGTCTCCCTGGATGCAAGCGCATTAACACAGTGACATGGAGCATAACTCTCAGCCTGGAGAAAGAGGGGGGTTGAGGAAGAATGATAATTATCCCCCCTCCCCATCTTTCCTCTCCTTTTCCTTTGTGTCGGGCTAGCAAGCCGAACACGACCCGCTGGAAGGCCCAAGGCAGGCTATTAGTGACCTCTGAGCATTGACAAGGTGGCTACACTCTTAAAAGCCCAGCTCTCCATGTCAGGAGGGTTGCAGGAGCCCGCGAGAGGAGCTTTAAATGGTCCAGCAAACACTTCAACCTTAAAGACACCTGGAAGGTCGGGACCAATTTAATGTAGATGAATCTGGCATAAAGAGGGCTCTTTTGAATCCACAGACAAAAGTTTGAGTTTGTTATTTTTTCTTCTTCTTATTCTTTTTCTAGTTCTTTCTTTCTTTTTTTCCACATTGTTTTTTTCAGAGATCTTGGCATGAGAGATACTGGAGAAAGAGACTTGATTCTGGAGACCACTTCTGCACTTGCTGAGCAGATGTGGTGCCAGGCGGCCTCAAGGGCTTGAACAGGTTTGGAAAGAAAGAGAAGGGACATGTATACACCTTCCAGGGATGTCTGCAAGCATCAATGCACCAACACATTTCAAACTTGAATATATTGCAAAATGTATGTGTATATATAGGTATATATTGGATTGGCCTAAAAGTAATTGCGTTTTTTTAATAGATGAAGATCCATGTCTTGAAATCTAACTAACCTCATTTTAAACTGCAAATTCATTATGTAACTTGACAGCTGACAGCTCAGGCTTGGTTTAGAAAAAGAAAGTGCACGATTTCATTAACAATTATTTATTTGCTGTTGATTTCAAAATGGAAAATCAAAAGAAACCTTTTCATCATATTGTGCTGTATTACTTCTGAAAAGGTAAAATCGCTGTGCAAGCTCATAAAAAGTCATGTAGTGTGTGTGGTGAAGATGCCTTAAAACGATGGCAGTGTTAGAATTGGTTTGCTAAATTTTGGACCGGAGATTTTGATGTTAAAGATGCACCACATTCAGGAAGGCCAATCGAAGTTGATAACGACAAAATAAAGGCATTGATTGAATCCAGTTGGCATTTAACAACACAAGAGATTGCTCATAATCTGAACATATCAAAATTGAGCATTGAAAACCATTTAAAACACCTTGGTTACATTAGAAATCTTGATATTTGGGTATAATGTGAACTCAAGACATTAATCTCACTAAGCGCATTGACTTCTGTGATTCTCTCTTAAAATGTGAGGAAAATGATCCATTTTTGAGACATATGATAACAGGTGATGAAAAATGGATCATCAGAATTGGTGAATCACAGAAGTGATGTGTTTCTCCATGATAACACTAGACCACATACAAATTTGGTCACTCATCAATAATTGTTGCAGCTTGGATCGGATGTGTTACCACATCGACCATATTTGCCAGACCTGGCACCATCAGACGACCATTGGTTTCATTCTTTACAAAATGCCGTGAATGATAAAACCTTCACTGCTGATGAGGATGTCAAATTGTTGATGGAACTGGTCTTTTGCCAGAAAAGATAAGAATTTTTTTTTAAGCTCAGATTCATGAAGTTGCCTGAAAGATGGCAAAGAGTAATTGAACACCATGATCACGATATTGTTTATAAAGTTCTTGTTTCACATGAAAAAATTGACTTACCCAGAAAAAAAGCACAATTACTTTTTGGCCAACTGAATATGTTATATGTAGAGGACTAGGTTTTGGGTTTGTCTGGTTGGTTTTTTGTTTGTTTGTTTGATTGGGTTTTTTTAAGGCTCCAGATACACAGGCCTATTCACTGCCAATGCCCGCTGGCAGACATGCCCTGATTCCTTCCTTGCCCAACATGGAGTAGATCTGTCTGCTGCCACTGCAAACCATCACCGAGTGAGCCCATCGCTCCCCATGGGCTAAAAGGCTTCACAGGTGGCTCAGGAGAGCTGCTGGGAAATGTTTTCCTACCCTCTTCACTTGAAACTGTGCAACCTCAGCACTCAGGTGCACAAGGCTGCACTGAGTACAGGTGGATTTTCCCAAGGAGATCCCTTCCGCCCCTCCTCATCCTCTCACCAAGAGGAGACACAAAGTGCAACGGGGACAGCCTGTGCATGATGGGGACAAGCCACCCACCCCCAGTGCTCTTCTGCTCTGGAGGAACTTAAGTGTTTTCAATGTTTGGGGTTTTTTTTTGGGGGGGGGTTGGTTAATGCCTCATTTGTTAAAAAGAAAACCAAGCAATCTCTACTCTAAGCTCAGTGTTCATGTTGCAAATTTTAGTTTTAAGTAACTTAGTCTGCATGGGTTATGTACTGTAAAACTGCTCTGCTGGTCACTGAAACTGCAAACTGGGATAGTCCTTTCTGGTGAAAGCCTTGCGTGACACTGCAAAACATACAGTGCACAGCTAGAAACAAGAAAGGTGTCGGTATGAGCAGGGGCCGCATGGTACACAGTGACATGAATCTGTGCATGCAGCCACATGTGACTGGGATAAAAGGATTTTGAAGCCCAACTCATCTGTGTGACAAGGCGCTGAAAACCAAAGTTGTTTCTTTTCCAACACTCTTCTAGGTCACATCTAGGTCATGCTACAGAGAGGAGCTTCTTTTCCTCATCACAGCACTTGGGGACATCGTCGTCCATGTCACATTGATGGGCAGTGGGAGCTTAGGGCTGCATACACCTGTTAGCATTGCCAAGCCACTGAGTTTAGGATGAGAATTGCCAAATTGTCCATTGTGTGTCAGATTTGAAAAATTATGAAATGGGTTAAACCAGCAGCAAATCACTTCTTGTTTCTCATCGCACCCCTCCTCCCCCCCTTGGTACCTTGAGAAAGGAATTGGATGCTTTCTGGATATTGGTCTTTGCAAGGAAAAAGAGCAGCAAACATGGTCTTGAAGCGGGAGGTGGGAAATAATCCAGAAGGAGATTCTTTAGTACAGATCACAGAAACCTGATGCAGCTCAGTGAAATAGCAAACATTGGCCATATAGGCGTACAGAGGAACTGTGCGCTCCTATCCAGGCAGGGTTTTGAGTTTGGAAGTGTTTCTAGGACATGACCAATGTGTGTCACCTAAAAAACCTCAAATATTCACCCATCCAGAAGCTGTATAACCCCCTTGCCCCCACTCAGCATGAAGTGCTGGAGGAACAAGGACCCACTGGAGCAGCTGATCGCAGCAACCCACTGCCAAGGAGAGCCAAAGCTGCTTCTGCTCTCATCCTAGACCTTTCCTTGTCTCTTTAGCCCTATAGTATTTTTTTCCTTTTACCCTTATTTCCATGGATTTTAGGAAATTCTGCGTACACCAAATTTTTTCTTTAGTTTACAGAAAGTTATAGTCAGGGACTTAATGACACAATTGGATCCCGGAGTATAAAGAATATAATTGATTTCACTCTAAAATAAATATCTCTAGGTAAGGGATTAAAGAAGTTAGCTTTATGAACTTATGTGTAGGGGTGTGTGTTTGTATTTTTAGATTAATCTAGGTGAACTTTCCTGGCTTAGTTGCATCCAACCATGCCAAGGACCCTGTGCTATTAGCAATACAGACAACATTATTAATATCATTACATCAACATAAAGAAAGTTATCGAGTTAGCATTTGTTTTTTTAAAAAAACCCCCGTGTTAATGGTGGCTTTTTGCCATTAACTCACTCTTTTGCAGTATTTTATACACTTACATAGTGTTTATGAACCTGGATATGTATTTCTAGTGTTGCCAAGAATAAACAAAGACAAATATAACAGTTGCAGGGTCTCTTTCCTGATGAAATTGTATTGCTGCTTCTAAACCCAGAATTGGCCTCCAGCAAGGGACTGTCCTCTTAAAGTAGAAGTGTGCCACTTGAACTTCGCTATCACATAATGCTTTCAAGGTTGCTTGTCTAAAGTGACTTAATTTGTGCTGCAGAACTAGCCTCGTACCCACAAATGCGCCAAAAGCCGCAGCGAGCCAGGGCAGCAGGGCTGTTACTAATTTTTTATTAAAATCCCTTAGGCACACACAGAAGGCCCAAAAGCAGCTTTAATAATAGACAACATACAGCACATTTTTCTTGTATTGCCATGTAATCAAATCTAAAGCTTCTGTTCACTTTCTTTGTTTTACCTAGAGGACCCGCTTCCAATTTAGTTGTGGCCTGCACTAAACTGATTTTTCATTGTAATTAATGCCTACTTTGGCCTCAGCCACTTATACAACTTTCCATTAGAGGTTTGCAGCCATCCGCAGAGTATTTCACCAAGTTACCCTCCAGATCCTGCTACAGTTGCAATTTTTGTTCAACTGGTTTGTTTATTTTTTTATTTTATTATTATTTTGCAAAGAATGTTTAAATTACACAGACAAATAGGTTTCTTTATCCTTTTTATTTTTCTCTCCTTTCTGCCCCCCCAGCTCCCTCTTTTCCCCCTGCCTGCTGCACCTATTAAAGTGGTTGGGCAGGAGTCCAACTGGAAGGAAAGCCTTTAAGTGATTTCAGAAAAGGCTAGTGGAACTTATTTAGGCCTGGGGTCTGCTGTGGTTAATTTTCAGTCTGTGTTTTGTGCTGTCCATTTCCTCTGAAATACTACCTGGGGTTTAAGGTTCCTCAGCACAGGATGTTAATAGGCCTCTGCAAACATTCAAAAGGCAGCTTTCCCACCACTAACCTTAAAAAGATTGTGGCACCGGGCCCAGGGTCAGATTGAATAGATGAAAAAGTATACGCTGTGCTTTTGCTCGCTCCTTGCACCTTTCCCTGTTGGCTTGCCTGACATTTTCAGTGTCTTTTCTTAGTACCTTATTTTCAGTGTGCTTCCTAGAAAATTCTGCTTATTAACTTCTCCTATCCCCCCAACAGCATTACTAAACCAGGAAACATAAAAAATTGTAATTATGCTTTGCTGACTTCTTTGACTCTTCTCTTGCAGGCACAAGGTGCTGCTTTCTGCGGCCCAAATGACCCATCCAAGCCCCTCGCTGTACCCTCCATCTGCTGTCACTTCTACCCAGTGCGCTTGCTGGTACCCCATCTGGATCACTCTCTGCACATCTCTCACATGCCTCTTAACTGGGGAGAGCATCTCTTCTGCAAGGCTAAAGCAAAGAACTAATGACCAATTACGCATGCCTCTGCTATAATGGCTTTCCTCCCTGGTGCAAGAAGTGTGGTCACAGGAGCTCTGGGGTAGGTGTGCAGGTTTCTGGACACTGGGGTTCCACCTTTTTCAATGTTCAGATTTGGGTACTGATGTTCTTGCCTTGCTGTGACATTGCTCAAAAGGAACCGAAGGGTGCTGACTCCGCGTGCACACTCCTGCATAGTTTAAAGGGGATATGCTCACCTACATTTTAATTGTACCTGAGAAATTAAGCAAAACCAGTGCCAAAAGGTGCCTCCTGTGATGGCAAGGTTTTGATTTTACGGTTTGAATGTACTGGCCTGATAGACTCCATGTTAAGGGACCAGTTGTGTTGATCTCCTTTATGTAGGTGCAGCTCCACTTAGGAAAGGATGCATTTAACTTGATTTAATTTAAGGGCTTGCTTGGATACAATATGTGGATTTTTAGAAATGTGTCCTGTTAGACTTCCCTGGACTGAGAATGAGAGATGGATGTGATACCTGGGATCACATAGATCTGCTCTGTATTCTCACCTACATCAGATGTCCTCATCTTAGTGTGGGAAGAATAAGGAGATATTTTTCCCCCCGCCACCATAATATAGTGGTAGCTTCTCCTTAATTGACAGGGGAACCAAAGTAACATTTGAGAATAGTATGTGCAGTCACCCAAATATTCCAGATGTGCAGGTAATAGACACCAAGCTATGCTTTGAATCCCAAGCAGTGAATTTACATCCCTACCCAAACCAGCTGCCCTTTTGGTCTACAACTTGAACCATTTATCTTGGGCTCATTTGCAAGCATGATTCTTTCTAGCACCTCTGGAAACCAGAAGTGTTTCAGGTGAAGCCAATGAAGAAGGAAGACTAAACCAGTGGAAAAACAGTGCAGTATGTGCTCTGTGCAAACTGGTGTTGTGAGGTGCCACAATGTCTATGCCAAAACTGGGATATGCATGGTCCATTTTTCCGTTATAAGCATCTGGCCCCTTACACCTAGGAGTGTGATTTCCAGGGCCACTTTCTCCTAGAGTGACCTGCAACAGCATGCCCCTTCTGCACGTACAGCGTCTGCAAATCCCTTGCTGTACCTGTGCCTGTGTGAGCACCCCCCACAGAGAAGCAACTGATATTGGTCTAAACACATTTGTATATCTCTCCCTGACATTTGCTCTGTTAAAAGGTCAGGCTTCTGCAGCAGAGACAAGGGCCGTCTTCCTCATTATCACATATTACCACAAATTCCATTTCTAGCTCCAAAGTTTTCAGTGATTTCTGCTGCTGCAGCTGGGCCAATCCAGCACAAAGCATTGTCTGCCAGCCTGGAAGCTCTGTCCTGAACTGCACTGATGATACCCGAGGAGGAAAGCAATGGCTGTTTGGGGAATATTTGGGAAAATCCTGTGAATTTCTTGCTGCAGTAAGTTCCTTGCTTGCAGTGACAAGTTGGAAAAATATGTGACAAATTTCACTTAGAAATGCAAGTCTGCAGAAAGAAAGGGCTATTCTGCAAAGAGTCATTAATATTTTTCAGTCTTCCTGCCGAAGTGCTGCTCTCGGTTTCTCTGTAATCTCTGATATTTCCTAGTATCAGATCTTGGTGCTGGCAGAGGCAAAACCTGGGGCTAAACGTCAGTCTGTATTCTTGCTCAGAGGAAGTGGATTCTGGGATCTTTTTCATGTTTGAACGTCAAGAGGCCAGACTCAGAAGAAAAAGCAGGGGAAAAAGACATATATTTCTTGTTAAACTAAGGTCTTGCTGACAGGAAGATAAAGGTGCCAAAATAAAAGAGTGTGTGACACCAAAGTTGGGCAGGCTCTTGGGAAGTTCACCAGTAAGGGTGTCTGCTCTCTGCTTTTCGTATCACTCCCACCATACAACCTCAGGAGCAGTAAGAAGTATCTTTACATATAAGGGGACTGGAAATGTTGATGGGATAACATTGTCGACTGAGCAGATACTGTTCTTGCTTTTTGCCCTTATTTGGTTATGTACCGACAAACAGGTACAGGAAGATCATTTACTGGATACTAGATGATGTGGCTGGGAGATGGATGAGAATCTTTCTAGTGCTCCTCCATGTCCCATGTGCTGCATGGATGGCCATTGGCTGACTTTCCTGGTTTTTCTGCTGACTGCGAACGTGCTGTAAGGTGGCCATTCAACAGTGGACTTGGGAGAAGAGATAATAAACTGCTAACTTAGTAATGGAAGAGTTAGGGGAGAGGAGGAAGTGCCTTACTTACTCTGACCTCAGATATTGGTGAGACCTGAGGAACCCTTCTGCAACAACAAAGTCAAAAGAACAAATACCACACAGCATAGTTTTAATGTAGATCTTTTTTCCAATAACAGTCAGAAAGAAAATATACTTTGAAAGCACAAATTTTTTTTCACATTTTTTGCCTTAGTTTTCATCTTTAATGTGGTGGTGGCAGACCACAGAGCTGGAGTCAAGGAAGGTGAAGTCCATACTGGTATATACTCTTTAGATATACAGGTACTACAGATTACGGTATAGTAATTTCTCCATGAGTGATGCACCTTCCTGCTTGGCTCCATAATGCAGTTGGGTACTCACTGGAGAAGGGGTTCCCTTTAGGATGGGCTGCCACTGAAGCAGCATGAATCTGCAGGAAGCTTTGACCATGTTCCTACCCTAATAACCCCTAATTTGTTCCTCACTGCCAGATCTGGAGCACCAGAAGCACCTGACCAGGAAAAAGTATTCCTCATAATTTCCTTGCCCTTGCATTTTTATCATAGAAAACATTATTGAGCCTAATGTTTTCAGGTACTTGGGAAGTCTGTTTCCCTGAAGCATTTGTAGGCACTTTGGATGCAATGCATTGTGCCCATTTTTTAACGTTAACTCAGTAAAGCAATAGTGATGCATTTGAATGATGCATTTGAATTCTTTGCCATTGAAGCTGGGACTGAAGACAGTTGTAATGTAACAAGATGAGAATGACCTCCTTTTATCTGTTCTCCTCTCTTGCTGCTATAGAAAGTTAGCACTAGCTTAAGCCCTGGTTGCCATTAATGAAAAATTCCACTATTTTTATTAAATTTTAGAGTCACCTCAGCTAGCATGAAAAACAATGATATTGGATTTCTTTTTAAAATTAGCAATGTATGTAACACAGTAAAAAATTCTGACATTTACTTAGTACCTGGAATCAAAGAGACTGCGAGGCAGATGGAAAGCTGCGGCACTTCTCTCTTTCGTCCTGCAGCCTGTGCATGTGGTTAGGAGACGTTGGGTGAGGTGGCTTGGGGTGGATTGCACAGTTAGGATAAAAGCCAAGAAACACCACCACTGTTGCTACCTTCCACCAGTAGGAGAACGTCAGAGCTTACAGGGAAAAAAAAAAGATTTATTTTAGCAGCTGGCCTGGATGTCTGCCAAAATGAGAGGGAACTCAGAAGTGAAGCTGAGGATCTTGGTTCAGGGATGCAGGAGACATGAGCTGGGATTGGACAGTCACTAGCTGTGAACTGCACTGTGGTCAGGCTGGGAAGGGACCTTAAATCACCTTCAGATTTCAAAGGAACATTTGTCATCCAACTGGTTTAAGAAGCGGGGATAGTGCTTGGGGGTCACAGAGCAAGGAGCTGGCCAGTGAGATGGGAGGGGACCTGGTAAGAGAAGTTACTTCGATTTGACTTAAGATTTTTAAGACAGTTTTTTATGGTATCAAATTATAAAGTTAGTATTTTACCTTAGGTTCATTTTAAAATTCACTCTCTTTAGGAAGTTTCTACTGCAATCAGCAGGATTCCTTATAAAAGTAAAAGCAGGGAGTTGCTTCATAGCTGTTTGCAGGCATTGGAGAGCATGCTGTGTCTGGTAGAGACTGGCCTATCTTAGGCTGGTGGTGTTATTTGATTAACAGTTTGGGGCAGCCTGGAAATGAGCTTGCTTTTGAGGAAAGTCACCAGGAACATGTTCTTGTAGGGAAGTGTCCTCACTGCCTTCCTAATTCATTCCTCCTTTCTTATTCCAGCATGCATTGCTATTGTATTATTGACTATGTGATTTCTTTTCTTGATGTGAGCCACAATAGAAAAGGCATTACTGTACAAGACAGGGAAATAAAGCGAGGTTGTGTGTGTTGGACTTGTGGTAATACTGAGTATGGCTGGTACGTAGCATATTCATTCTCACTTAGGGCTTGGTCCCCACCCACCTCTGTGGCTTAGAGGATGCTCTGAACATGTAGAGCAGATGTGGGATCAGAGACCTGCACCAAGGTTTCCCTGCATTCTTGTGGCCCTTTGCTGTAGGGGATGCCTGGTGTATCTGGCAGGGACCTATAGAGTACAGAAATTGCGTAAGTCTAACGGAGTGTATGCAACAATTAAATGATGGCAGGCAGGACAAGCGCTCGCACTCCATGTTACAAACTGATTTTCCTGGAGTCTGGAAAAGTCATCCCACCTGCAAACACAATCGGATACTGAGCAGCTGAGAGAGACTGTGTCAGAAGCTTGTGCAAAGGTCTGTGCACCATTGAAATGTTAGTGGCACAAATCTCTTGCCCTTAGCACTAGAGCGATTGTAAATATACACGCTCCCCTTCCACCCCTGTTCCCCAGGTACTGGTCAGGAGCAGTTTCACAGTATCACATGTCAGGCTTAAATTCCTTCCTTACAAGGAGTGCTTGTGACAGGATGCTGCAGGTTTCTCCTGTTACCCACCTCTACTGTTCCAGTCTTGGTTCGGCTTGCTTCTGGCTTTGAACTCCTGCTTGTGCTAAGCACAGTGCAAAGGTGTCTCAGTAAAGGCTGAGATAGCCATGTAAAGGGTGCTCTGTAAGTGTCGGTTCTGATCAGCAGTTGGAATTACAAATAACTGAAAAGCAGCTAACCATCATCCTATGCCACCATAGTAATAAATAAGAAGTGCACATTTTTGAAAGGCTTTTGCTCTTAGAAGAGAAAAAGATATAATAGCTTTTTTTTTAAATATGTCATGTAATTTATTCTGACAAACAGATGTATTTTGTTGTTGCCATTATCATTTGATGAAATACTTTAAAGCTGGTCCAAGGTGGTGCATTTTCAAATATAATGTATACAGTACATCTAGCAGTTAACAAAATTTGGATGTGCAGCATAGAATGGTCATTATTTTTACTGAAAAAAATAAAGGCACTAATTACTTACAGACAAGATACTTAGCACAAACAGATAAGCTTCAAAATGAAAAATTCTCGGTTTATGATAATTATGTTCTCTGCTTTGTTTTCAGAGACTGATAATTTGAGGCTTTAAAATCACCAGGAAGCCATTAATTGGAATTCTTCAATAAAAAATAAATTACATAGAAGTTCATGATGAGTTGTAAAAACACAGAGACTGTATTATGCAGTGAGCGACATTGCTCTACTATTTATAGACATGCACAGCTATGTCTAACAGCAAAACTGTAAAGAACTTGAGATGTGCAGATAGCAATTATTCACGAATCCCAACGATCTGCAGATATTTCAAATAACTGCTTTTAGCAGATCAGCTATCCAATAAAAGCAGGGCTTTATTTCCAAGTGGCACTCTTCTAACATGTTGCTTCTTGTTTTTGACATCTTATGTGACATTATTCTCCTGGAGTCAATTATAATAAGATGTGGAAATCCACATATCAGAACAGACACTCCTCTCTATGTGCATGCTTGTCAATAGGAGTTGAAGGGATTTCTTCTATGAAAGGTCAATATGATCCTTCCTCCCATACCAGTCTCAGATCCTGAAATCCATAGCAGCTGACCAAAACAAACCATTTGATTTCTCTTGCATGCCCCATTTTTCTGCTCTTTCCTTGTTCTCTGCTTTTGCTTTGGACCAAATCCTCAGTGACTGAACAGCACCAGGAATAGGTCCTGTGAAAGCTGGTAGAGCAGGTCCAGGGTCAAGGGATCTGCCCAATGGCACCAATCACAGCATTTCTCTTGACTTCTGAAGGATCTGGACTGAGCCCTCTATGGAGCTGTGTGAGCTCTTTGAAGTAATGTAGGAGACCTGCTACTGGCTTCCAGCCACCCAGGCCCCTTAAAATATTCACCGCTGTCCTTTAAAACATGTGGCACAACAGTGGGGCAGAGCCACCAGACTTCAGCCGCTTTCCATTGAGAGTGAGTCTCAAAAGAGTGGTAGATATAGTGAAGTGTATTGCTTTATTCAACTTTTCTCATGCCTTTCTACAGCGCATGGGCAAGCCCTGCAAGGAGACTGGTCTTTCCCCTTTCCTGAGGGAGAAGGGACACCTCTTTGCTATTGCTTGGGTTCCAGGCCAGAGACTGGTGGCAGAGCTGCTAATGGGCCTCAGTTAATTGTCTGACCCAGAGGGTATAAAATACTGTTGTATTCCAGCTATGCTCTTTTCATGACCACTGACACCCTGGGCTCCTGCAAGGAGCTCTTTAGATAAAGCAAGTAATAAAAGTGATCATAGGAATCCTTGACACATGCCACGTAGTAAAGGAAACAGAGCAGATTTCAGCTCATTCACCAGTGAACTCAAGGGGATGCACAAAAGAGTGAAGTGGCCTTGGTAGAGCCTAAAGTTACACTTCAGAAAGACAGAGGAAGTATTTTCCGAGGACCTGATCAAAGGCTATCTCTCTTCAATGCCAGTATAATGCCTTCTGGCTGCCATCGTATGCAGGTAGCATTCAAGGGCTTTATGTGACTCTTGGTCAAGTGCAGAATAAACATAATCAATCTAGGTGAGCTAATTCTCACAATATCAGCAAGCGCAGAGTTGCAAACCATCTTGTTTAATATTTTGTGGCTAAAATGAATCATCGGTATCAGCTGGTTTATTTCCACTGCCCCACCTCCTGTTTGTTTAAATCTGAGTTAGTGTCATGACAGGGAAGGCAGAAGAACGCAAGTCCAGGGAGATAAGGATGATGTGAGACAATAGCAGAGAGTCTGCAGGGAGACTGCTGTGGTGTCAAGAGAAAATGACACAGAGTCAGGAGACAAAGCCGTACAGAAAAACCATATTGGATCTCTGCTGGCACTTGAGGAGTATCGTAATACTTAGAGAATAAAACCTACCATACATCATCCAAAATCAATTGATAAGAGATCTTGGAGAGATTAAAAACTGTTCCCTCCCATTCATTCGTAAAGGTGGCTTCTGTCCAAAGCTGATTGTTGGTGTGGGCCAACTATGATAAATGCTCTCTTACCCACTGAAAAGAAGCACTTCTTAATGAGCTATCATCTTGTGTATATTTTAATTTCCAAATTGCTACAGTGGATATATTGAGTTCCCCAGAAGTGACTGTGCTGCTCAGAGGCATGCTACCCTACGGTATTCTATTTCTTTTGTAGGTTTCCAGAACTTTTTGATGCCAAAGCAATCCTATAATGTCGCCTTTGCATACTATTAACATTGCAACAATAAGTTATTAATTTTTGTTTGCATGTCTTGTAGTACAACTTACAAGAAAGTACTAATACGTGGTTAGTATGAGGCACCTAAGCATTTGTGGGATGTAAGTAAAATGACTGGGCACCCACAGCTCTTGGTTACTCATGAGACAGTTACTGATGTTCAGCACCTTTGAATATCAGGACACTGTGGGAAAAGCTCCTTCCCAATAGGCTGGTTCTGCCTGTGCTCCATTGCTCAGTTGTGCCCTCTTTCTCCATGTGTAGCTTAGCCTAAGAAATGTCCTTCTACATTCCTTGTGCTCCTCTGGGAGGGCAGAGACCAGGATGTTCCATGCAGCAACCCCCAAGAGCAGCGCAGAAGAGTTGACGTGGACACACAGAGCTGCTTTTGCGTTCTTCCTGCACCCCTGAGGTTCATAGGCCTGCACTGAGCTAATTCTCAGTCTTGGAAATGCCTCGTGTGTCCCATCCTGTTGCAAACCCCACAGCTCTTAAGGACGTTGATGACATTTTTCCGTAGAGTGGTTCTTGGGCCAATGACAGTGATACTACAAAAGGTCACTTGGTGGACCTCTGTATTCTGTTTATTTACTTAGTTTATTCAGCTTGCAATGGAGACAGGGCAAACTAAATACACTGACCATGTCACAGGCAGCCAAACTCTGGTCCCCAGCACCTCCTCAGATTAAAGGGTTTGGAGGAAGCGTTAGAAGAAATGGAAGGAGTTCAGCAATTTTTTTGGTATGCCAGAATTTCAAAGGATTTCTAAAATTTAATGAACTCATTTAATAGGCATAATTGTCTTGAGTACATGTGAGAAAACTTCTGAAATAGCAGAATTAGGCATGCTCCATTTTGTAGCCTTTCAATGACCTCCAGCAAACGTGTGACCCAGATATGAGAGCCTCCTGTCCACTTGCATAAACATGATGTTTTAAAAAGGCAGAGGGGGGGTGAATAAAAGAATTGAGCTCTTAATGGTACATGGAGAGAGACATACTGCAATTGCAAAACACATTCAGAAGCAGATAGAGAATTGCCTTGAGACTCTGCACACTGAAACTCAACCACCTCCTATGAGACAGAGGTTTGATGGCTGTGGACCTTCAGTCAAAACTGCTCTGGATTTTCCTACACAGAGGCTCAAATGGTAGTAGAGGTGCACAGATCTTTTTTAGGCCTGTGAAAATCTTTGCTTTAATGCCTGAATGACATCCAAGCTGCACTTACACAATATATTCAGGACGCGTTGTAACATTGGGACTTTTTATTTTTTGCCCTGATGGAGGATGTGTAGGGATTGTAAAGGTAGAAGTAACGGCCATGCCAGGCAGTGAGGAGGTAGTAGCTGCCTGCTCCACCTGTGACCAGCCCTCCTGCCACTTACATACCTGTTATGGTGGAAAAAAAAGTTATCATTTAAAACATCTCATTAATTAACATGCATTTTTAATACATTATTAACTTCCTAGTGCATGCCTTCCCTGCTGCCTTGGTCCAGAGGAGCTCTGCGGCCAGGTTCTGGCCACAAGCTTCTTTGCCTGTATTCTCAGAGAGGGGCGAGTGGCTCTTGATTAATTTAGGCCCACCATTGCCATAGTAACAAGCCCTGATTGACAGAACTCTGAATTAATATGCGGACTTAGGAGAATGAGGATGGGGTCCTGCCAGGGACGCCTGTGCCAGCACACATAGGATAATGCCACCGCCGCTGGTCTCACTCGTCGCAGGCTGCAGCTCCAGCATTGCACCTATCAAATTGCTGCTTCCTGCGTCGTTACAAGTCAGGTTTAATTAAAAGCAGGAACTAGCAAAGTGTTGCTGGGATTTAAAATTATATGCCGTTAGTTATTAACCACTACAAATTAGGTAGATGTTATTTCAAGGAGAGCAATTTCCACAGATGGCACTGGTAAAGTGAGCTGGCGTGGGTTTTCACAGAACTTTCCAAAGTGGGGATCGCCAGCTTTCTCAGAAAAGTGCTTTTTTGGCCACTTCTTGGGTTTTATGCATGACTGAGATTTAGCATTGTTCATGCTTGCTTGCAGCAATGGTACTTTTCTGTCTGTGAAAACTCATTTTAACAATAGTTCCCAGGCAGGAAAAAACATGTCCTGGTTTCTCCACTGAGCCAAACGCTGAAAACAAAATATTGGGCCAAATTATGCTCTGATTTTGCAGCTTTGAAATCTGCCTTTGCAAGTTAGTGCTGAATTTAGTTCAATCCCCTCAGGCATTTTCCATGCAATAAAAATTGTGTTTCTTTTTTCTTTTCTCTCTTCCCCCCGCCATTTAGGGAAAA
The DNA here is from genome assembly GCF_000695765.1 of Mesitornis unicolor. NCBI lineage: Eukaryota > Metazoa > Chordata > Aves > Mesitornithiformes > Mesitornithidae > Mesitornis > Mesitornis unicolor. Next base: position 133,764 of record NW_010163082.1, read on the forward strand.
TGAAAACTCAGATGAGAGAATGAAGTCAATTGTAAGATTAAAATTTTCTGTACTCTTGGTGTTAGAAGAAAACCATAAAGAAGGCTCATCCTGAGTATCTTGCCTGGAAATCTGCATTATCAGTGTGACTAAAGCTGCTGATACAGATGAGGCGTTTTGAGTTGTGGTAGCCAGTGATAAAAAAAAAAAACCAAACCAAACAAGAAAACCCAAATAAAAATAAGAGAAAAATAAAACTTTGAGGCCTTAATACTTCTGTTCAGCAGTCTAAAGGGAGAAAGTGGTGAGCTGGTCTGAAGATTTTCCTTCTCTGCTACTTTTGCTGCTTCCACAACCCTGCAGGGGAGAGGAAAACAGTCTTTTAGCTATAATAGGTGTAGAACTAGGGAAACTCAACAAAGTTTTAGTGAGTGAGAATGGAGAGCAGCATTCACAACATTTTACTTGGCAATCTCTTTATAGGTACTCAGACGCAAAGACTGGGAGTGTGATACACAGAGACAGATTGCTCTGCGCTGGAGAATGGGGAATTTAAGGTACCACGCATAATGCAAATTTTATTGGGCTAACATGTAGAGTACAAACCATGGTCTTTGGCACAAAAAGAGGAAGAAAAAGCTCTTCAGCACCAAAGTTTTTATGTTAATCTGGTAAAAGCTATTACAGTATCTAGCATCGCTAGCTTTTTAAAAACCAGTAAGATCGAAGACCAGAACCTACATGTATCTTCAAAGTAGTTATATCAATTTCTTTTCCTGGAAGTTAACTGATAAATTGCATGTATGGGTGTCTGTATGTATGTATGGGTGTACATGTGTTTTCCTGTGACTGTGAGACAAAGTTGATAGCAAGGAAATGTAAAAAGCTCATTATTGTTTGTTGTTGAGTGTGGCAAAGGAACAGAAATTAAAGAGGCCGGGGGGAAGCAAGCAGCTGTCGCTGTACTGACACCAATAACTTTTCACGAGGCTGAGTCAAAGCATCAGGATGTCAGACCCTCATTCCTGCCCTTTTGAACTTACTTCTGTAGGTCATGGCAAAATAGAGAAGTGAGAGAAAGATACTCCCCTCCACAGCAGGGCAGAAAGGAAACTAGCAGCTCATGCAAATATTCCAGATGAGAAGTTGAACACACACCCAGCTCACATCCTCAGAGATGGCCGTGTTAAGCAATACAAACACATTTCAGAGGCGGAAACAGATATAAATTAATAGATGCATGGGGAAGAAGTGGGACTTCCTCATGTCCACTCATGTGAAGTGTAAAATGGTAATTTAGCCATGATGGGGCCTTGCGAATGTGTTAAGTGCAGTGGTGGAGCCCCCAAACTCTGGTGAGGTATGGGAGGAGGGAGCTCCATGGGAGCATCCTGGCCAGGCTGGGGCTCAGCTGTCCCCGTGCACAGTAGCTCAGTGGGTCATGCTTTTGCTCTGGGCATGTGGCTGGTGGCTCTGTCTGCAGGAAGCAGTGAGCTACATCCCCTGTCATGTTCCTGCTGCTGCCTACTGTGGGGCAGTTCACACTGCATTGCCACAAGTCACCCTGTGGGACCTATATCACAGAATTACAGAATCACAGAACGTTAGGGATTGAAAGGGACCTCAAAAGATCATCTAGTCCAATCCCCCTGCCGGAGCAGGAACACCTAGATAAGGTTACACAGGAAAGTGTCCAGGCGGAGAGAGATGTCTATGCTCAGAGTGTTTTCTTCCCGAGAGCTGGCTCTGAATGTCACCTCCATGTTGGGGATGAGCAGGGACATGATGCAGCAGCAGACCTGCTGCTGGGGCTGCTGGACATGCTTTGAGGCTGGCCATGGGGCTTTCCACCAGACCTGTGTTGCAGGTGTCGGATGCTGAGTGGGCACCACACGCCCCAGTAGCTCTTCAGATTTTTTTGGTGTCTGTCTGCTACTCAAATGGCCGTGGTTGAGGTCCTGCTAGGCTCAGGAGACTCTGCATGTTTATGTTGTGCAGCATTGTGTGGTCTATGGTTTGTTTTTGAACAGTAAAATGAGAAGTGAGAGGCAGCTGGCATGCTCATGGACCTTTTGTGAAAAGATGGCCCCCAACTTGCTCACTTAGGCAAAGAAATAAAGTCCTTTGCAAAACCTGAATTCTCCATCATGATAATGCAGGCTGCCTTTTCACTCATTTTAAGAAATTGAGATAGCAAGGGATGCTCAGAGTTACGCAAACATACTTTGCTGTCTTGGATTGAAATAAGCCATCTCTGAAATCAGAAGATTTCTGCTGAGGTTTAGAGGTGCTGCTTCTCACCTGCCAGATATTTCTGCTTGATTTCTTGCCGCAGTGCCTCAAGGTCCCAGCTGAGACACAAGTCCCACTGTGGCAGGAGCCGTGCACACCCCATTGAAGAAAAACATTTGCTCTCTCACAGAGCTTCAGGTATAGATAGACAATGGTGGGAGAGGAAAAAAAACCCAAATGACTCAGGTTTGCTGGGCTGGCTGGTGGCAAATGTGCTACCTCTCTTGCTGGACTGGTGGCCTCAGGATGAAGCCATACTGCTTTGACCTGGTGTGCTGAGTGTGTGGCCACCCACTCTGTGTGGTCTTCTCGCTAGCATTTGGCAACAGCAAAGAATTGCTTTTTTATGTATATATGCATGGTCAGTGTTGTTGTTAATATCATAATGAATTATAATGGATGAGGAAGTTCAACTGCATTGCACTGACATGGGCTGAAAAGCTGGAAACACCTGTATATTCAGAAAACACCTGTATTTCTGGACAGCATCATTACTGTTCGATGGCTAGTTCACCTAAGCAAAGGAGATATTTCACACAAGTGGATGTGTTATTAAAAAACTTGAAGATCTCTTGTTTTACATGAAGAGGTACATTTTCAAATAGGAAAATGGATACATAATATCCACTGAAAGCCCCTGGAAGTAAGTGTGTCATTTGTATCTGCAAAAGTTGCCCTGTCTACACTCCTCTCGCAGTGCTTTGGTGACAATTTGTGATCAACACTTTGAGGCTGATTTTAGAAAGCCTAGTTCTGTCTGCACTTTCCAGACCTTATTACCTATGTCTCAGTTGTCCAGAATTTACTGTTATTTCAAAATACCATATGTCCCGAGAAAAAGTCCTCCTCAGTTCTGTAGATTAGCCCAGAGCTTGATCATCTGCATCTTTTTTCAAGGTGTCTCCAATGGTATTTAGATAGTTTGGTGACCTGTAAAACAGTGAGAGTGGTTGACCTTTCAGGCACTTTGAATTTTCACCTGTGTATCTACTGACATTGGGGTTTACCCTTGACTGTGAATAGTTTAAGGGGAAGATGTGGTCTGAGCTTCCCTAGTGGTAAATATTGCATAGCCATAGCTACCTTCAACATTAGCACCATAGAATGTTTTCCACAGTATTTTGTTTTATATCGAGCATTTCTTTCTTTCCCAGCAGCAGTTAGGCAATTTGAGTCCCAAGCTTCACCTTTAATATGTTTTAACACTACTAGGTTGCTTAACCTTCCTGAAGTAAAAAGCAGTGAGCATGTTACATCTATTTAGTTTATGATAAAAAACCTCCACAATCCTAGTGGCTACCCAGATCTTTTGGGAAAATCCTCACTCATGCAGCTCTCAAACTGCAGGTATACATATTTTATTGATACTACATCACAGAGGTCAGTGTTCACCCAAACCCTCTGCTGCTGCTGGGGACCACGGAAAATGAAGTAGAATACTACATTCAAATGCTGAGAGGTCCTTTTTGGAGGAAATATTCGAACGAGTTTCACAAACACCCTCAAAACTGGAATGGGGCGGGAGCCAAGGAGCAGCAACCTGTCCCTTGCAAAAGAAAGCAGCGAATAATGAGTTGGTTATAGAAGAGATAAAAGAAAAGCTGACCTCTGCGATAAGCATGGAGGTGGTGGGAATGATGAAGCAAGGAGGCAATTATAGCAGCTCTCCGGGATGAAGTGGGTACAAGAGCAGTAGCTGAGCAGTGAATTTCAGCAACAAAAAAAATGGATCATGAACAGCTGCAGGGGTTACTGCTGGAGACTGTATCAGAAAGAAGAAAAATGGATATTGCCTGCAGAGGGACTCAGCACTTTATTGGGCTTCCAGGAGAACTCAGCTCCAGCATACGCAGGAATTTCTGAGAAGATGATTTTCCAGCTACTTGAGATTCACTGCAAACAGGTTTCAAGCGATAAAATTCTTTGGGGGATATGGGTTATAATGAATGATCTGTTTTAGAAGAGGAAACAAATAGTGGGATGTTGCAATGTTTTAGCAGTGAGAAAGCTATTGTTTCCAGATTTGTATTAATGATATGGAGGAGGAAGAGAATGGCAAGATGACAGTGTTTGTAAATGAGGAAAGTGATCAAAGATCAATGGCAGTCCCAGGAGGAAGAGCGAGAGCAATTGGAAAACACTAAATTTCAGCTCCAATTCTCATATCCCTCAGGATATTTTAGAAATCTTTTTTTTTCCTGAAGAGTTTTCTGGCCACCTCAACTCAAGACAGTGCATTAAGCCTGCATACCTCTGTTATTTGGCCAGCAGTTAAATCCAGCTTCAACTGCTAATACCAACGAGCCTGGAGTTGGGAGAGACTGCAATACTAGAGCCTTCTGAGCGATGGCCAGCTGATGTTATTTCAAGACTCCTGTCATGAGTGCAGCTCTTGCCATGTGAACAATTCTGGGTATTAGTCACAACTTGTAAGAACAAAGTGAAGAACAGCATTTGAACTGCATTTGCTAAATACAGTCACATGAACAATACTTTGAAAGGAAAAATTTCCTGTCAAGAGGCATTTATATGCTGCACCAGGGAAAAAAATTATCTGCTCTGGAGATCTAGATCTGTAGGCAAAAAGATGCAAAGTAGGAAATCCCAAAACACAAAAAGAATTATGTTGCTCAACTAACATTATATTTCTTGCATGATAATAATTATAAACAGACGCACTATTTGATGGTTTACAGATTTATGTCTCATCTTTACTTAGTTCAGCTAAAATTTGTAAAGTATTTCCCTTCATTTGTGGAATAATTGACTTGTTCTTATGACATCCCCGGGCTTATGATCCAAAGCTGAACATGCAGATGTCTCTGTGAAATAAGCACTGTGATTTCATTGCATCTTATTGGGTTCAGCACAAAAATTACTGTTGAGATGTAGTCACCTGGGCTGTGCAGAAAATGACGCCAGATGAGCAGAGGGGGTGCTTGTACCCTTTATGTTTGCTGAAACAACACATCCAGTGACTCTCTGCTTTACACAATGTCTGTAGGGATGCCAAAACCAAAAGTTTTGGAGAAACAAAAGTTTTAAAGAATTGCATGTCAGGGAATTGCAGGAGAAGACTTTCCATCTCTAAAGCTGCGCAGGCTCTTTGGAGCAACCTGCTCTGCCATGACTGCCAGCCGGGCTTCCTGTGCTGCTTTTCCTTCATGTGCTCCCACTGCTGCTGCTCCAGATTGACTCATCTTCTCTGTTTAAAGATCATTTCAGCTGTTGACATGTTCTTTTTGTGAGTTTGCTGCCTTGTTTTGTGAGGCAGCTTGATGCAGCGGGATGCCTTGACACAACGTCAGCTTTGCTGAGCTGGGCTTCACTGCTGGAGCCCTCCTCGAGCAAACCCCTCGTATCTCCTTCGTCAACCCCTAGTACCTGCGATGCCTTCCTCTAGTTGGGGTGAGGGTGTACATGTGTCCCCAGATCTCCCTCCTCTTGATCAGCCTTTCTGTGTCCTTCTTGTGTGAGCATGGACCTGGAGGACTCTGCTGGAGTGATCAACCTGTCTTGTCTCTGAAGCCACAGGTAGATGCTGCATTTCTCAGGCTTTTCATGTGGCAGAAGATACCTGCCTGTGCATACAAACTGAGTCACCTTCTGCCTGCAATTGGAGCCCTTGTTAGACATCATTTCAAGCATTATTCTTGGCAGTGTTTCACTCAGCTCAGCTCAACCTTTTCTTGCCCCTTGATCATGCACTTTGCTTTCCTATCTTTATCAGAATGGGCAGCTTTGTACTTAAAACCTGTTTTTGTTTTTGCTGCTTCGTGTTTGTGTTGGGCATTTTTTGGTTGGAAATTTGTGTTTTCCCTGTGGACCATACTCCTTCACGCTGCTAGTTTGGTCTGTGTCTCACTGCCTGGTTTTCCTGAGGAGCTGGTCCCAAGCAGAAATGGGAGGTCACCTCTTGTATGTTTTGAAAATTTTCAAGAAATACTCTCTGGAAATCAGATATTATGATCTTAAATATGCACATAGAGTTAGAATATAATGTATTAGTGGCATAATTGCTTTTATGGTATTTTCTACAGATATTAAGTATAAATATTTCCAGTGTTGAACAAGTTCTACTTTAAATCATTCAGTCATTCTATATAGGCTGCAGCTCACTCAACAGCAAAGCTTACGCCTGAATCCAACCTCTTCTCAGCAAACAACAGAGGATTGCTCCATCATATTCCCTGTTTTCCCTCATGCTATCATTTTCCACTTCTTGGCCAGGATCTTTTTACCCAGCAGGGGAACTGATAAGCAACCAGTACCTCACTTTGATTATTTGACTCAATCCATTCAGTCTGCCTGTAATCCAATGCAAATCTACCCATTAGTAAAATGTCAAGAGTTTTTTTGTATGGGTGACACTCCTTGTCCCATCATAGATGACTGGAGCTAGGCTCTCATCTTGTCTGGTTCTGTCAGTAGAATTACTCCAGGGAAAGGTTTGGCACATGCTATAGAAAACAAACCTTGACCCAGCTGTAACCAAATTAGAGAAAGCCAGCTGTTTAAAGAGCCTGATGATGAAGTCAGATGAAGGCATTTCAATATTGACGGAAATACCTGATTTTATTGGCACTGGATACTTTGATTGTGTTTTCCTCTTGGTCACAAGCAGTGGGATTACCCAGCTCAGAGATCACCAGGTATCTGAGGACAGGGCTGGTAGAAAGGGTAATCCTTCATGCTGGCCATTGTCCCCATGGCCTTATGCCTCTGTTCTTGCACACGGGAAAAATTAATCAGATGCGATGAGCTGGTGATTTGGTTTTCAGCCCAACAGCACTGACCAGAGGATGTTTGACTCTATAGCCAAAAGCCAGTTAGCTGCTAGCGAAGTATTTGTGTGAAGACTTGTGTAACGTCTTCTGTCTGACAAAGCACATAATATGTCTGTCCCCGTGTTGAGGAGCAAGCATCGTGTCTTTGCCTCAATACACTGCAATATATATAGCCAAAATTGTGAACTTCTTGTGTTATTATTGTTCTCCAAGCTAGCATCCAAGATGAAGCCCATGTCAGGGACCTAACTTGAGATGATGACAGGGCTCCATATTGACTACTGCTGCTTAGGTGACTTGCTGACATCAGAGTCCCTGAAAAATTGGCTTAGCAGTAGGCAGTATTAGAGCCAAAAAATGCAGATAAGCAGCTGCTGGAAGCAGAAACTCCTTTGCAAGTTCTGGTCCTCTCTGGTATCGCTCAAGCTGCTTTCCTGACTTTTAGTAATGGCTTTTCATTAATTAGGTCATGTGTGGCCATTGTATATAAACTGCTACATGATCCAGTAGGAGCAGTGTTTTATGCCAGTGTGTCTTTTCACTTCATAAGTCTCGCATTTTCTTTGCTCTCCAGGTTATGCTGAGACAGAAGGAGAGACTCGGAGAGGGAAGGTTGACCTTTCACTGGCCACAATTCGTTCCCTCCTATCACGGAGGGTTTGGCAACCCACCTCCCTCCCATCCAGCCTATCTGAATTGCTGAAAGCATAATGCTCCCATATGAAAGATAAGTAAGTGAGCTCTCTTTCTTTTCCATAGGGATGAACTATAGTGTATGCAGATTATTAGGAGAAGAAAATAGTATCAGAGAAAGGTGGCTTTCTTAAAAGGCATCAGTAGCATTAGTGTCATGTGTGAAGCACCCATTTGTGACAACTGTACAGACCTTTCAATGGAAAATTGTGCTGTGCTACCTTTTAAAGTATGAAATGCTAATTTTGGATTTACAGTTTTTGAACTGGAGGGCTGCATTTTGCATGGAATTTTGTTTAATTTCCCAGTGAAAAAAGGCATTTGAAACACAACTGCCTAAAGCCAACTGTCAACAAAAATCAACTGTAATAACATACAGCCTGTCACTGATTTATGTGGTGATGTGGTAATCTTCTCAATTTAGCTGGATATTTCTTCTTCTTACCAAATAGCTGAAAGTCTTGCTAGACATTTATGAATATCGGGTAGTACTATTAGGATGATAATGGGCCAAGATTAAAGAGATGTTTGCTAGTTCAAAGTGCCAGTTAAAGAGACAGGAAATCAAGAGGTGTGGATATATAGGGCGCATTGGTATAAGTGAACTTTATATTTTCAGAGTTGCTTAAGATTTGGGAGACGGCATATTGAGATCCATCTGCCATAAGAGCATCTTTCTAAAGGGAGACTGGGGGGAGCAACTATACACATTTCTTTTTCCCCTAAAAAAAAAATCTGCTTTTGTTTAGTAGGGGGTGGGTTGAAAACCTTAGGTATTGAAGATGGAGCAAATGAGTATAAGTGATGTTATGGCAAGCAGGGTGCTGGGACCCTTCACCCTTTTCTCTGAAGATCTGAGCCTTAGACTTGGTCACTTTGTACCAGGCTGCATCTCAGCAAGGACTGGAGAGTCCTAAGATAGCACGCTCTACATATTACAGCTAAGAAAAGTAATTGGCCTCTCATAAAGAGCTAGAACTAATGCAGACAAAATGTTACTGCAAGACTTGAGCTGCAAATAAAGAGACAAGTTTGTGTTTTACAAAAATGTATAATTTACCAGGCATTTCATTATGCTGTATAAAAAGGCAAAAATGATAATTGAAAATAAATGTGGCTGCCTAGCTACAGTGTATGCTGCCAGTGTTACTGGAAATAGAAACGCTTTCTTGCTGAAGATAGTTAAAATTTTGATACAACTTCTGTCTGCAGATTTGTATAATGTATCTTGTTAAATTTGTTTCGGTTTGGGTATTTGTTACAGAGAAGCAGGCAAAATGTGAGGATCTGTCTGTGTATTTATATACCTAGGGGTTTATATGATTATATTAATTATTAACAGTGTGTTCTGCAGATGCATGCATCTGTGGAGTCTAAGTGAGGATACACATTTCTGAGTTTATTACAGAGTGTGCAAAGTACACCAGTTACCTTCAAGGTTGCCAAAGTTATTCCACTGCAAACTCCTGTCTTCCAGGGAATGTGGTTGCAAATATTAATAGATCAAAATAACTTTGTTTTTTTTCCCCCAAAGCAAAGGGAACTCTGAGTTGCCATTTTTCTTTGGCAGCATACAAAGTTGGTATGGTATCCACTCAACTTGGGAATGTTGAGAATTACTGGAGAAGTAGAAAACATGTCCATGAATTGTAACTGCTTCTGCTCTGAAAGCTTCTTTCTGCCCCCCCTCATCCTCTGGCAAGAGTAAGTTGCCAACAGATATAGTGTCCATCTGTGTGCTTTTGCATGGGTCTACCTGTAGCAGTTCTAGTGCTCTCCAGAGCCAAAATGGGGAAGATCTCTCCCCAGGGAGTTTTTTTTGGGAAAAAAACCCCTTTCCTGGATTAAGATCTTTCTTCCAAGCTTTCAAATTTCTTAGTACAGAGAGCTTCAAGTGGCTGTAGGCTCCCTTCTTCATGCTGTCCACTCGTGCCCTACAGCCGCAAAAGGCCATGAAAGTTACTCACATTATCAGTGAAGCCTACTGAGTTTCCATTAGCTCTGGAATTAAGGTAAAAAAGGAAAGTGAAGAGGCCTTCTCTTGACTGCTGAGAGCCCAGGAGGCTTGACACCACCAAGCTGGCTTTAGAGGCAAGAGAGGTAGGGTTAGAGAAACAGCAAAAGGAACAATTTGCTTTTTGGGATTCCCATAATGCAGATCTCCTCCCAGGGTGTATGGGCTGGGAACACGGTGAGCCAAGTACTGGGAGATGAACTGATCAGAAGGAGAATTATGTTTTTATGTGTGTCTTTAGATCCACTGTTTAAAATGATTTTTTTTTTTTCCCTCTCCATTTGGACTCTGTTTTTATCTATACTCAGCTGGCTTGCATTGTTCAGACAGTCATGGCTGTGCTTGGATGGGTCAGGCCCTATGAATTCACTTGGCCTTGAAGCAAAAAACTCATCATGAATAATGAAAGAAAAGGAAAACAATGCCTGAGACAGAATGACTTTTTAAATGATTAATATCTATTCTTTCCCTCATAATTTTCCTCCAGATTTTTCCCTCTTCAAAATAGCTTGCCATTAGCAGTTGAACTTTCAATAGTTGGTACTTTGATGAAACTGGTGCTCTGAAACCAAAGGGAATATTATTATTATTATTATTATTATTACTACTACTACTACTACATGAAATCAAGGTTCATTTTGATAAGTTCAAAGCCCTAGATGAATATAGAAAGGACCAAGTTCTGTACTCGACCACATCTAGCTTGCTCAAATTGGTCACTTGAAACACAGCAATGTTTGCCAGAGAGACAGTGAAATTCTTGACACCATAGAGAGAAACACCACAGTCAGGTTCTCATCCAATAATTGCTTACAGAAAAGCAGGTCCTGTGCAGGTCATTGCAGAGGAGAGTTGCAATTATGAAGGTATGGGGTATATCAGGGATGCAATCGACTGCCACTAAGTAGCTCAGCAACTCTCAGGGGCCTCCACTCAAGTTCCCAACACGTCATCTGAGGCAGGAGATTTTCTTTCTTCAAAGGCTTTTATTAAAAACCCGTTCAGGTAAATGCTGACAATAAGCCAGCAAACTTGCTGAGCACCAAGTCCACAACTTCTCATGCAACAGGATGCTTCTCCATGACATTTAAGAGAGCTAACAACTGAAGAAAACATTGCATGTTTTACCCTGTCTATTTAAAATAACAAAAACCCCTGCTGCTCTTGCAATTGCATTTAGGTTCATTTTTAGCAGCCTCTCCCCACCTCCCATCCCCAAGGTCTCAAAGCTCTCAATGGCCTCCTGTGTAAAGGAAACCCTTTTCCCATAGTGCCCTGGCCAGTCCCCACTCTAATTCCCTGGCTTGGACTTTGAAATAACCCAGAGTTGCTTTACCTATCTCAGAAGTAGATCCACACCAGGCTTTAGGTTTTGCTGAGTCAGAATTTAGAAGGCTAAGCTGGCCAGGTATGGATGTAGAGCAGTTATAACCAGTGGGCTACAGGGAGTTAATCAGTGTATCCCAAACACCTGTGGAGTTGTTTCCACCATGGGTTGAGCTTCTGTTTGCTCTTGGTGCATACAGCTTTACTGCTTCACCTTTCCTCTGAGCATCTCCATCCAACCACATGGGTCTCCTGGTCTTGGGCTACCCTGAATTTCAAGTAAGTCTTTCTGTTATTCCTAAAGTCTCAAAGCTTTGAAGCATGAGAGCACTTCAAGTTTTTTGTAGATGATTAGTGGAGAAAGTTTGGTTGTAGGACTTAAAGTTGCTGCTTTTCATGGCAGTAACAAGGTGGAATAGTTGCTTGATGTGAAATGTGAAGATTTTGTCTTTGTGTGGTGAGAACCTTTTTTTTTACCTTTTAATCCCTCTACCCACCTATATTTACCCCCCATTACATGATTCTGCTTTGTTGCCACGTTTAACCTTCACACACCTGTGTGCATGTATTGCCTCTCTCATGAGTCTTCACCTAGCCGATCATCTGTAGATAGCAGTAAGATTTTATGGGAATTGGTACTTCTTAAGAAAGTAAGACTTTGATTTTCTGTCAAAATAGCGGATGATGATTTTGTTTATAATAGTCAGATGTGCCAATTCTGTGAGAATTATGGTCTTTGCAGTACATGAAGTAAAAACTGTTACAGTTTTTAGTCAGGCAATGTTCCTATTGACTACATGTGTTTTACCCCTGGTTAAAACAGGAATTGACCTACATTTCTACTTCATCCTTCTCTTGGTGTGTCCAGTCATGGAGGAGGGTTGGAAGAACAAGAGTTGCATCTTTTCCTCCACTGCTGCAGTTTCAGAGAAAACACAGCAGTACTAGCAGAGGCTTCAGGTGTCCCTGCTAAATTAACTCCTGAGCTTGTGGTCACAGCTGAACTTTGTTAAAACAATTAGAGGTAGAGGATGGCTGCAAAGGATGGAGAAGCTACCAGAACTTTTTGTGCCTTTTGGATCAGGCTCCGAGTTACCCCTGCCTATGCTACCCACTGAAAGCATGCCCACCTCAGCTTAAATGGCTGAACCTGTGTCAGGTGCCCTATTATGGGGACTTTAATGGCTCAGAAGAAGAAGGCTTATATGGCAAACCCCCACTCCCCACTGAAAATCACCCTGATTTCGGGGGTTTCACCTGCAGTGTATAGCAGTCTGGGTTTTAAGATATAAAAATGCACTTGTGTATTATCTGCAGATATAATTGAATGTATATACAAATCCACAATAGGTACACCTGTGCTACCTTCCTGGTATGCATAAGTATTCCCTGCATGCATGTATGTTCTCAGCAAGCTACACTACACATTAATAAGACAATCCATATATTGCATTAGGACATAGTGTATGCAGACAATGCTCCAGGTACTGATTTTTTTTATTTTTTTTTGTAAATCCTGAGATATGGCTGATATGGTCCACTGCAAAATGAACCTATATTGGAAATGGCAAAATTGTAATGTAAAATATACTGGGGTCAGTGGGGTGTGATGTTTTTTGCATACATTTTTTCTCCCTTGACCCATGCCATTCTCCCGCATACAGGGGGAAAAAAGCTTCATCTCACACAGAAATGTGATGTCCTTTACTGCCAGAGTCTGTTGCTGTTTTAAATGAGGAAAAAGCACAATGCATGAAGAAGGAAAATTAAAGCATATTCATTTTGGAAATTAGATACGGTGTCAGAAGACTCTCTGGAAATAGCAGGGTTTGAATGGAGCACCAGACTACAAGACGGTTCACTGAACTTTTGACCACTATTTATACTATGGAAGCTTTTGAAATGGGAAGACAGCAAAGTATTTTATAGCTGTTTAATAGTGGATTGCGGTTTTTACTAGACATTTATCTTCTCTCTGAGTGTATATAAGATAAGTAAACATTATGTAGTGTAATTGCGTTATGTTGGAAGCGTTTTAATTTAGAGTTGGTTTATTTTCCCTGTTTGTGGTACATCTTGTCTAAAGCAGCAAAGGCATCTGCCTCAGTGAGTGGGTGCAGTTGCCACATGAATGCCTGACCCCATCCCAGGATCTAATGTATAAGGAGGGGTCACTCCTGTGGTCAAGGGGATACTTTTGCTGGTTGTCATATTGGGCAAAAATTTAAGTCTAAACCAGGAGTGACCATGGCCCTGGACCTGGATCTGGACCATTTTTGAAGCTCAGGTAACTTCTAGCTCCAGGCCTGACTTAATCTGTCTCTTATTTCTATATAAGGAAACTAATTTAGTCACATGTTACGGTTTCATTTCCTCTTTAGCATTGCGGGTACACAGAGCAATATACCCTTCCAGGGTTGGCAACTATCGCATTGCAATTGTAGTGATGCATCACCAGGCAGACATGCATGAATGAAACAGTGTTTGCAAAACCACAGATGTGTTTGGGGTGTTTTTAGGTCCTATTAACTTGGGCTGTTATTCATGAAAATAAAGTGGAAAGGTCAGAATTTTGGTGTGATCTGAGAAAATGTTGTCTCAGAGCAGTTTAGCCCTTAGTCGAGAGTTTTATTTTCTTTCTCCCTTTTCTTTCTATCTCGTACATTTAGCTTGAGTTGGCATGGGGAAACTTACATCATGGTACTGGGTGTAGGGGGGGCAGCCGTGCAAGAGGGAAGTGCTCTGGAGAAGGAGCTGCCACCACCAAACAAGCCATCTCCTATATCTGAAGTTTCAAGTGGAGTTGTGCTGTATTGCAATGGCTGCACATGGTGCTATTCCTGCCCACCCCCTTTATTTTTCCCCTTCTCTTAGAGATGATTATAAGATGGATCTGTTACTGCTTAAAACTATGATACAGTGCAATAAACCCTTTTGCCCTTTATTTTTAGGTTTGTCTTTTTTTAATATGTGACATTAGGAAAAGTTTAAGCTGATGGGCATTCGTTGTGTAATCCCTTTGTCTTCTGTCTTTTAGCCTTCCATATAGTATAGCCTATGTGGGAAGGAAAAAAAAGATTCTCCTTCTGCCATGGAAGATGCTTTTCTTCCTTGGACCAGAAGTTCCTCTCCTATCACTAGCCAGTAACAACCCTTCTGTTCATCCTTATGTCAAAGCCTCACTACTGAGCTAATAGAGATCGCTGACAATTAGAGATGAGCTGAAATGATTTGGCAAACTCCGGGTGCTTGTGAACCTGAGGGTGTTCTCAGATCCCTTGGAGTCTGTTGGGTGTATTGCCAGCCATGCACTTCCCACATCCCCCTTCCTAATGGGGAGAGCAGTTGGGACGTTGAGTCCAGCTGGGCCCGGAGGTTGGAGAAGAATGAGAGGGGGAGTCTATCAAGCTGCATCTCTTCCCTGCATCTCTTTGTTTTTTCTTCTTGCCAAGATGTCCCAGGCAGTGTCAGGTTTCTTCTCACCATGCAAGGTGGACGTGACAATATCCCAGGGTGGCTCTTTGTCTTTTGCTTGTGAGTAGTTAGACGGGCCATATCTGGAGAGACAATGTCACTTGAACAGACAAGATGGACAACGCATAAGATAATGTTTTAAAAGGAATAGAAATTCTCTATCAACTTGACACCTCATCAGGTTTTTTGTTTGGTTTGTTTCCTCTGTTTTGTAATGGCTGTTCTATTTTTTTTTTTCTAGACTGATGAAGCATTTCTATCTCATGCTTCCTGGTTGTCCAGGACAAAATCATGAAATATCTTGAGTTCCTATTATGCCAGAACTTTATAGGGCAAGTGGTAATTTGGGATATTTTCCTTACTGTTTATTCAGTTTGAGACTGCTTGAAGATAACCACTTGAAACAGTATCTCAAGTAACTGCTGTTGAAAAAATAACCTGTATTAGTGTACCTCAAACAAATGTCTCAAAATTAAGAGTATATAATGGGATGGTCTATGACTAGAAAAAGTAGTTGGCTGATGGGAAGCTATGGCCAGCAGCTTGGCATCAGTAGTGTGATTTTCACCCTGAAAGACTGAGTTTACCTTTTATGCTTGTCGCAGACCTGACCAGCCAAGAAAGCTTTTGTTCAGCCCTGACTAGCTATTTGTGGTAGTGTGGAGAGAATCTGGTTCCCCAGCCTCATTAGGGAGCTGTGCTGCAGGAAAATTGCTTAGGGAATTCTTGTAAATCATTTGAATTCTGTGAAAATGAAAGAAAGAGGTGTATTTTCATTATTTTATTTTTTAAGGCTCCAGGGTCTCTTTCTTTTTGATCACGGCATGAAAATCTCTACTTCAGCATTCTCCTCTGCCAGCATGTCTGATATTTGTGGAGGACTTTGGAAGTGTCTTAGCCTTAAGTCCAGTAAAACTTCTAAGTTGCACCATGTGCAAACTCATGTCTATTAAATAGTAGTGGTGAAGAGCAACAGGTAGCTGAAAACTAGAAATCAGCAAATTTCAATTTGCATTTTGCAGTCATATGAAATGTTTCTGTCCAGCCTCTAGAAATGCAAAGGAGGGCCATGCTGACAGTTAGATCTTTATCCCACATGACTGCATATACTTTGCTGTAGAAAAACATACAAAACCAGCCCAGAGAAGAGGCCCAGAGGTAATCAAACAGAAAAGTGAATTACTTAGCCCCATCATTTGCATCGTAGAACATGAGAACATGTTAGACACAGGTTTTTTTGTGTGTGTGAAGAGACAACACATCCACATTAATTTTAGAGCTGATTGCCATTCTTTATTAATAGAAGTGTAATGTAATGCCAATGCCAAGTCCTGCCAGCCTTTCCTTTTTAATCTTCTTTTTCAAATATAGACAGCATTGAAGGTCTGATTGTAGTCTCCTCCAGTCCCTACTTATTTAAGAGCTGCTTGTTAAGGCAGGGGATGGTAGTGGCACCTTATCATGGCTGAAGTGATGACATCTTGTCAGCAAACACTGTAAATATCACTCAGAAATTTTTCTTAGGCCAAAAATAGTTTCTGTGGAATACTGGTCATTTAATATAGTTTCATAAATTGAAAAGAATTGAATGAATGACAGTAGATTTGTGAATAATTTGCAAATGGGAGCAGTGACAGAGAACACATTATTCGACAAATTCTATTAAGAGTTTGCTCTGCTCTATGTAGCTACCCAATGGTCTTGGTTCTCCATTTGGTTTTTGAGGGAAAAGCTGGATTCTTTTTATTATTTTTGTTATTATTTTAGCACTATCCTGTTTTCTATTCCAAGGGCCATTGTTTACTTTTCAAGTGGATGAAAGATTAATTCAGGTTACGTTCTGACATTACAATGAAGTTGTCAATAGAAATCAATGACTTGTCATATGATGAGTTAAGGTCTATAAGGCAGCCTAACAGTGTCCTTATGTCTTCAGCCTCCTTCATTGTGCTATCCTCCTCAGGAGCCAAGCAACTGTACTGTTATAAAAAGGTGGTGTCATTGTTAAGAGGATTATAATGGAGTTTAATAAACCTGGAAGCTGCGGCATGGAACCCTAATATTGGTGCCAATGTTATAAAGCGGTGTATTGTCTGCAGAGCTTGGTATTTGTATCTGCATTTATTGACCCTAGAGAGGTAATATAAACAGAAGAGATAGAGGACAAAGAGCTCACCTTCAGCTGCTACAGAAGGCCATTGAGCGGAGCAGGTTTGCACACTCTGCATTGAAATACCATCGTGTCAACTCTGTCCTCCCAAAGACCTCGGATTACTTGGCCACGGTTGCTTTTTAATGTTTGCATGGAAGTGGTGATGGGATTGACTAGACCTGGGGAAGGTCAGTGTTGCAAACCTGAGGTCACCACCCTTGAAAGTGTTACCCAGACACTTGCTGGTTTCCATTGGGTGCTTGCCATGCAAACTGGATGCTGATGGGCTGCTGAGTGTTCCCAGGATGCTCCTTATAACAAAGCGAGGATGTAGCTGAAGCTCTTGCATCTTAAACCATGCTGATCTTTTGCAGCCTGTTCACTTGGGGCAACTTGGAGCTGGTTGTCCTCTCTGGCTGCCTGAGCTCCAGCCATGCTATCACAGCTGGAAACATGTAGGTGCTTCAGCCACTGATTGGCCTGGCCGGGAAAATAGTTTCCCTCGCCCAGAGGGCGCGTGCAGACAGCTCACTCCTCCATACCACCCCCAAATTCAGGCAGATTGCAAATTATGCAGTCTGGCTTCAGACCCTTTCCGGAACAGAAGTGCCTTCAGCTTAAACCAGCTCAGTCCCGGAAAGAGATGGGCCTAAAAAGAAATTATAATTATTATTTTTTTTAAATTAAGAAAAAAAAGAGAAAACCCCGAAGAACATGATTTATAACAAGATACAGGAACAATTTATTCTCTCTCTCTCCGTGGATTAGAGAGGTGATACTTGGAGCAGCTTGTTAAACAGAAGTGCTTGGCCCCTGGCCTTGCACTGCTGTTTAATGATCCACTTGTCATGTGCCACCTCTCTAATCCATGGAGAGATAGGTACAAATTGTATCTATAATGTTATATTACTTAACAGTATAATGTATTATAAATCATAGAATTGCATCCCTGCCTTGTAATTGGTGAGATGTGTTGCATGAGAAATTCCCTAATTCAGTATAAAGTGGTTGCTCTTATGCATAACTACCACTTTGGATCAAACCAATTCAGCCCAGAAGTGGTGAGGGGAAAGTTAAAGCTTTTTTAAATAAAAAAAAAGCAAAGATATTACTTAGCATGGCTTTATGGACCCCTCATTGGCTTTATAGGCACCTGCCCTCAAACAGCTGTTTAATAGTCCTTGCTCGCAGGGAGCTTCTCTCTGCAGCAGAAGCTGGTCTGCAGCATGTCCTACCTCTTCCCAGAGGACACCACCCTGCACACTGGTTCCTCTGCACTAGGATTTACCCTGGTGATGGATCTTCCCCTCTGATGAAGGGAAGGAAAATGAGTGCGGTGGAGACTTCAGCAGCCTGTCCACGCCTGTGTGCCCAGCGCCACTGATAGTCCCCGTCATGGTGATGTTTGAGCACTCTTGCATGTAAGGTGCGAAGTAAGATCCATGGTTTATTTTCCCCCTCTTAAATAAAGCTAGTGTCTTGTCCTTGAATAGTGACCAGAAAGAACCATGGCTTCAAGGGAGACTTGAAACTACCAAAAATATCCTTATTATGTAACACTTTATCAGTAAAATAAATTTTTCCTGACCCATTTGGTAATCCACTAATATCCTAAAGCAGGTTGAGTGATGGGCTGTGTGATTTATTCCATGAAGTTGCAACTACAGATGTGTCTCCCCCCCAATAAATAACTAACCTTTCTTTAATAAATAATAAATAAACCCTGAAGCTATTCCAGACAACTATGCTTAATTAAAGCCTGTGACACTAAAACAAGTTACCTCTCTTTTCAATTAGAAAATGCACTATTGGCAGAAAAAAGAAAGTTTAGATGTAAGAGTTTATCTAAACTTGTGATGGGAATAGGCCTTAATGATGGTAGGCTTAAAATGAAGAAGAAAAAGAAATAGTCTTTGGACCTTCTAGTAGCTAAAGCTAGTACAAATTTGCACTGGGGCTGAGGGTAGGAGGGAAAAGGTCAGTCTCATTTTAGGAGGAAGCATTGTGGGGTACATTAACGAATTGAAGCATGCATTTGCCATCCCCATCTCCTCCTGCTATCACGGGGCAGCTGGAATTGCTGATGCAGTAAAGTTACTTAATGTCTTGTGTTATATGTAGAACAGGAAGGCAAAAAAATCCCTTTTTCTGTGAAGTTGGGGAGATGGAGGGTTGTTTCTCCACAATTTTGTACACAGCATTTCCACTGGAAGGCGATACGCTTTACTTGATCTTCTGGAGATGGGAAAGAGCTAAGCTGTTTGTGTTCAAAGTTTGTTTTGCTTGGCAAATAATAAATAGTGAGAACCTGTGAGATGGTACTTTTATTTGCAAACAAGGCATTCATATTTTTAATTTGAAACTCCTGTAAAGGTAGGGGATATACAAAGCAGAAGCTTGTTTCTGCAAGAGGCCTAAAATATTGATAAGCCAATTCTTTGTGCTTTTGCATTTTGCTTTTGAATTTATCTGAGGTGCAAAGATGCCACCAAAATTCATATTTTTTTCAACATTTTTTACTAAGTAAAAGCAGCAGAATAATGACAGTACTTTTCAGGACAATTAGATGAGACTGTTTTTCACCCTTTTGTTGTTATATTTAGGTTTGTGGTACCCAGGTTTCCTTCCTGCTCAAGTTGTTTTGCTTTCGCTGAGTATGAATCATCTACAAAATGAACGTGGTGTTACACATCTCCTTCTCATCTCCTCTGTCTAGTTAGTTTTACCTCCTCTTACAAGTGAAAGCCTGGGGTGGGGGAACAAGGAAAAAAACAGCTATTACTAGTTTCTCTTTGAAAGCCCCAAATAATTATGTTAAGTGAGATAAAGTGTTTTCTTTCCCAGCTGCAGCCCCCATCATCTTCTCTCAAAACGCCCCAAGCCATCTCCTCTTGAGCCTTGAGGCACTGGATTTTCCTCTGGGTGGTGGGCAGGGGCTGGGGTTCCTGTCCTCTCTGCCAGTGTCCTCCAGCAGAGGAGGGGTTGCCTGGCACAGTGGGGTTGTGCCATGGAGAGTGAAGGGTGGGATGAACAAAACAAACAAACAAACAGAAATAAACAAAAAAAGGAAAAAAAACCCTCATTTCTTCTCAAGCTCTAATCAGCACTCACATCGTACATTTGTAAAAATGACTGCCTAACAGGTGAAAAAAATCTATTTCTCTGGCAGCACACACTTACTCTTAAATCAATCCAGTGCAGTAGGGCTTTTTTTTTTCTTCATACTTTTCTATTTTTTTGCTTTATGTGACAACAATCTTACCTTTTCCTGGACCAAAGCAAGCAGCAGAGTGCTTTGTCTCCCTCCTTTCACCATACTGTGGGATTATTGTGAATAGGGTGTAAATGCAGGTTTATTTTGTGGAGTGTTTTTATGTGCATGTCTGCATAAAAATAGGATGTAATGATTTTGAGGATTAAAGGTATGGTCAGAAACTTTTTAAAATGGTATGAAAAACTTGCACTGAGTGCAACCCTTTCTGACCCTCCAAGACCTCCATACTGAACATACAATAGCAATAAATCCTAGAGCAGATTAAGCAATTTCCCCATAGTAATGTGTCTATTGGAGTTTCAAATAACCCAGAGTAGCTTGAAACATTTGGATATTCCAGTCTGTATCCCTTCTGTATGTAGAAAGTTGATGGCAGGGCAGCATCCTGAACTTTGACTCCTTGTAAAAGTTTAAATTGCTGCCCTGCTGGGCTGAATGAATGCTAATTACTTTGTCTCTTACAATACATCCAGACTACTTATTTAAGAAAAAATCCCTGAAGACACAGCTCTTGCATGCCAAATGTATTGCACTCAACACAACACACAAAATAGCAGGCCTGTTTGTATACAGTGAATGCAACTGCAAATTTGCTGTTTAGCAACCTTTAAGAATAATTTCAGTTTTTCATGGCTCGCGTGAAAAATCGCTGCAACGCCAAGCAGGGCTTGCTTGGGTATCGTCCATAGTGGCAGCTGCAGCACACAAAAGCCATGCATATTTCTCCTAGGACCGCAGACCATGTCCCTAGAACAAAGATTGTCTGAAGACTGAATCTATATATGTCTGAAATGAGTAGTTTCTTGCAAGCAATTAGGAGGCTTTTCTGGGGTCATACCAGGGCAGGCATTAGAGGTACATTCAAGATAAGGACCAAGCTGTAAAACGTGAAACAGGAGTTGGGCAGGCTGTATGTCTTCCTGGAGATGCTCAAAATCTTTGGTGCTTCTTAGATTGCCAATGTCTAATAATTATTAATAATTTTATAATAACAATATTAATCACTAGGAGAGCCGAAGCTCACTCATGATTGTTTGGTTCCTTTCAGCAATCAATAAGCACAATAAGAAGATCAGAACTGATGCGTTCCTGGTAATGATGTTCTACAGATGGGCTGCTCATTGCCCCACTGCTGCAGAGCAAGAAGCTGTAGGCAGAGGTGGTGTTTTGTGGTGTTCGTGCTGCAGATGCAGCATCAGTATATCCTGAAGCAAGCACACAAGCTCATTTGAGTGGAGATCTGACAGCAAACCTAAAAGCTACTTGCTGGCTACTTGGACTTTGCACTGGACTGAAAACCAACAACCTAATTTTTTTCTGTGCTTTGATGGGGAGCACAGGGGTTGTGGTCCTGTTTGTTCTCACGTGCACCTTGAAGCAACTAGAAAGTGGTGTTATGTTGGGTTATTTTCCCCCATATACAAAGAGAAAACTTATTTATTTTTAGACAGAATAAGTTAGTCCTGCTTGATAATGAGAACTAGAATTTAGCTCTCATCCAGGAGTGCTCGGGATGCTAAGCTTTGAGGAGGTGCTGTGGGTTTCAGCCCATGATAAGTACTTTTAATAGAAGATAGTCTCCCAGCCCAGTGTCTGAGAGAGCTGTGCTGTTCAGACTGATCCTACTCCCTTGCAAAGACAGCCTTGGAAATATATGCTAACGTACCAACTGCGGGGAGTTGACACAACTATTGGAAACCAACAGTGGGATGTCCCAGGTTGGAGGGTGTTCATACTCTGGGGTGATGCTGTGGTCCCCTCCAAGACCCTTGCAAATCTCCTTTCCCTGGTTTTGGAGCAGCCGAGGTTTTATTGTGCCCTGTGACTCTTCCAGGACTTTGCAAGGGGATGAGCAAGTGTGCTGCTGGCACTGCACACAGGGCTAGGGGAATATTTTGGAAATAGGTTAAATGAAAGACATTCCTAATGTAATACCTACCAAATGTTTTTTCGTAAGTAATATCTTTTATGGAAGGAAACAGCGTACAAATAATTAATTGGAGAAAGCGGGGGTGAGGAGAAATGAAATAATTTCATAATATTTCAGACTTGGAAAAAGTGCCACCAAATCAACAAACAGAGTATTCATTAGGAAAAATGTGCTTAATTTCAGACCAGGGATGTGGAAGCGCTGTGAGAGTTGTTCTCAGAGAATTTTTAGCCCAATCAGAAATGAGAGAAAACCACAATTATTATGGGAGCCTGTTCTTCTGAGAACGCCAACCCAGTTTTGCAGACCCAAGAGGTCTGAACAATCTCAAATCAGGTCTGGCTGAACAACTATTCCTCTCGCTGCTGCCTGTGCTGAGTGACATGTGAGGTTTCTCGTTACTGTTTGCAAGATCGGTGTAATGTTTAACCTTTGAGACTCTCCTGAACAGAAAGACAGAGGAGAAGGATGTTTATTAAGGCTATCTGTGTTAATGAAAGGCTTTAAAATCTTACCTGTAAGTAAAGCTGGACTCTAGAAAACTGTCTGAATTTGCTGAAGTAGGTTTCACACAGGCCAGGGCTGTGGGGTTTGGGAGCATTATGTATCAATAGGACTCAGTGATGCTCAGGCCATGATTTAGCTGATCGTAGATTTGCTTTGCACATCTTCTGGATGTTACATTAAGAATGGTAACGGAGTCATCAGACCATGAGCCCCATAGCTTTTTCCCCACTTGTGCATCGTACCAGATACCAAGCTGGCAAACTCTTTGTGGGTGACTTGTCCTCAACAGGCACATGTGTGAGGATGTGCTCACATCCTGCTCTGCACAGATATCATCCAGCTATGATTGCTTGTCAGCCAGGGCTGATTCAGTAATGTACCTGTATCGCAGGCATTGGCATGGTAGTACTGGAATTAACAACTCAGTGTTTTAGATTACTCCCTGGATTTATTACCTTCTGGGAGTAGAAGTTATTTCTAGACCCTCTGTCAACCCTCAGTTTCTAGTAAATGAGAATATACTAGTTCTGGGACTTAGGATGCTTTATGAAAGGAGGAAAAAAAATGATGAAGGAAAAATGATTTTGATCTGAGACAGAAATTCAGACAAAGGATTACCCGTGTTGTTTGAACAGACAGTGCATAAACATTACCTTATATTAGAAGGAACAGAGACTTGCAACATTCAGGAAACGACTTTATTCACAAATTAAAACTAGGACCATTTCTACTTATTCAAATACCACCCACAACTTTCTGGGGAAAGATCATATGCAGAGCATATTTGGAAACATTATTAGGAATGCATAAAGTACAGTATTAGTCAATTTTATATGCTCAGTTGCATGAAATCTGTGTGTTTAAAAAATATAATAATTTGCATTTCATGGCTTTTGATAACCTCAGGAGTGCACTTGAAATTCAGCACATGCCCACAGCACCTCCCAGCTCACCCCATTTTTAACTGAAGACCAATGGTTTCTATTAAGGGATCAGGCAGGGACTCTGACAAGCCAGTCAATAACTATGTGAGGTTACTTCATTAATGCTATAATGGCTGATAGAGTGAGAGGCAAAAAACAGGTTCCTGACAGCAGCAAATGAAAATGATAGAGATTCCTGAAGCAATGCGCCTTTCCTTTGTCATTGTCTTTTGCTTGGCTTATTCAAAATGTGGCATTTATGTATTCAGCCTTGATGAATGTTGCAGGCTTTAAGTACTTTTTCCATCTCTAATGCAGTGCCGATTGCACATTGTTCTTTCTTTCTCTCCCTCTCTCTTTTTTTATCTTTTTTTTTTTTTTTCCTATAACCTCTGCTGTCAAGGCATTGCGGGCTGAAGGGTTGCAGGCACCAGCTAAATAGCTTTTTTGCTGTAAACGGTGAAGGTGATGGGACGATGTATAATGAGCGCTGGTGGGGTCACGCAGTGAGTGGGTGGCAAAGGCTGGAGCTGCAGTGAGGTGGTGCAGGAGTCCCTGGCACTGCTGCCTGCCAAGGGAGCAGGTCTTTGGGTGTGAAAAGGCAGTGACCCACCACCTCATGTATTACTGGGGTAGTTTATGGGACCCCACTGGAGTTTTAGAAAATGCATTGCAGATGGGCCCCATAATTTTCCTTTTGAGTGGTTCTTCCCTGGAACAAGGAAGGGCTCCATCACCAGTGTCCCAGAGCTGTTCCTGGTGCGCCCATCCCTCAATGACCTGCTGGGGTGTCCCCTGTGGTGGCTGTCCTGAGGTGGTCCCCAAAGGAGTGTCACATTTTTGCCATTCCCCTGGAGTGGAGTCATGTGTGGAACTTGAACATGAGGATAATGAGGCTGGATAATTTAGCTTCTTTAAATGTTTTTAAGTATTGTGTATAAATGCACATATTACAGTTGGAAACATTGTATTCTTACAGTTTGCTTTCACTCTTACTTTGTTTCATTTAACTATTTATGGTATTGCATGCCTTGTGCTATTTTAGTTTTGGTCGCAGGTCCTTTCTGCAAATTGCTTTTCTTTAGGCCAAGCAAAACAGAGGGTCAAGGCAAGGCTGGCCTAATGTTCTCCCCTTGCAGAACCTGACACCTTCTTGTTTGCACTATGAAAAAAGTCACTGATTTGTCACTGACCAGCCTTTTAAAAGGTGATGCTAAAGGTGAAATACATCTCCTCAAACTTGTCAAAGTCATCATATGATGAGTTACAAAAATATTCCTTGTTTATTGTTCCATTCTCATAATTATTCCAGATATCTCAGCCATATGCTGAGTATTTTTGTTAAAAATAATCTATTCCTTTCATAGGGTGTTTGTGACACCTGGCAAATATCTTCCCATCCTCTGATTTTCTGTTCCAAGGCAATTCTTTACTTGCCTAAAACCAGTTTGTTTAAAGCCAGCTTCTGAAGATACTGTTACTGAGGCTTAATTCAGCGCAGCATTTAGGCATGTGCTTATCTTTAAATAGTCCCCCAGCAGTCACATTGCAGCAACAATATTAGACACATGACTAACTGTCTGCTGACTTGAGCCTAAATGACCTAAATATCCAAATAATTAGATTAATTTGTGGTTTGATAGTAGAAGACTTTTGGCCTAGGAAATGAGAATGCAAAAAGTATGTAAAGCAATTGCAGATGTGTATTTCCCAGCTAACTTGGAAGAGACCACGAGGCAAAATGTTGATACTGGGTGTGTGAGTATGTCTGAACATTAAAGCACTTTATGCTTCTTTAAGGAGTAGCTTGACTATGAACTAAAGCACAGTTTTAAATTGTTTCTACAGCAGAAGCAGAGAGGCTCGGAGCTTGCATTATTTATTTTTTCTAAGGCACCGGTAACTTCAGGGATTTTCCCATGTTTATGGTTTAACAGCAAGAGAGCCAAGTATGCTGTGGTTAATGACATAAGCATTAAAAAAGAAGGATGCAGGAGTTCTGGACTCACAGACCTCTTTTGGGATCTTGAGCCGGCCAAACAATTCCCTCAGCAAAGAAGGTGGCTGCTGCTTTCTTCTGCTTCTCCTCTGTATATGCTCCCAGGCTAGGACTGCTGCTCATCACAGGAAGGGTCTCCAGAAGGTCCTACTGCAATCTCTGTGATAACAACTCAAAATCACCCAGATACAGAGGAGGTCACAAGCTGCCCATTTCCAGTTGTATAGGAAGGCCTATCAGAGACCTGGGGCATGGAGAAGGGCACTGGTGGGACTGGTGTTTGTCGCGGAGGTGGAGTTGTATGATAATGAAAACAAGTTATCGCGTCATTGTTAGTGAAAATATTATTGCTAACATAAAGTTAAGCATCTCACTTAAGTTTAACTATCTAAGAATTGTATGTCCGAGATAGTGTCCAGACTCTTCCTATTTGGGATACGCAGAGAGACGTCTTCTGAGGAGCAACTAACTGAGCTGTTGAGGTAGTGTCCAGCATAGGTCATGCAAATTATGTTTTGCAGGTGTCCATCTCTCTCTGTAGACTGGAAAGGGAAGCCTAGTTTGGAAACTACCTTTTTTTTTTTTTAGATATGTGGTGTAAAATGTCATGAAACCTCCCTCAAGACGGAAGAGCTTGTGTTCATCCATGTATTGCAAAATTATTTTCTGTCTTAGCTAGTCATGCTCTGAGTATTTTCCACCTATTTGCTGAGACAAAGCTACAGGGAAGCCACAAACCTGCTCCAAGAAGGAGGAAACCTCAGTTGGGACTGATAGGGTTACCTGCCAAATGTTTGAAGTGCCTGCAATTTCCAGCCAAACTATATGGTGTTTGTTGGATAGTGCACTTTGTATGTGTATGTGTTAACTAATGCCAGCCCATTGCCACTGTGGGATGTTAGAACACTTCCCAAAAAGATGATCAAACGTCCATAATTTGGCTTGCTCTGTGACTAAGCATGTTGTCCTAGCATGTTCTTATCGGTCTTCATGCAAATTATTTCTCATGCAGCTATCAGTCTGCCTTCAGCCCTAAATTATTCCAGCTTCTTCCAGGTGCTCAGTGCCTCTCCTCAGGCTGTGGTCCCTCCTGCTCTGTCAGAATCACTGCACATACTGGAGCTGTGGAAATCCCCTGGGGACCTGAGTGGCCCAGCTTGTCCCACTGGAAAGCTGGAGTTAAGGACTGTCCCTGGATGCAAGCTTCCTTCCCGGATAGCAGCTGCTCAAAAGGAAGCTGTACAAACAATGCTTGCTCTGCATTAAGATAGACCTCCCTGGGGAGGCAGCTCCAGGAGGTGCAATTTGCACCTCTTTGCACAGGCAGAGGTGTGAATTGAATGAGAAAGCCACAAGGCTTTGGTTCCTCGACAGGGAAACCACCAGGATTGTTTTCTACCAGATAATAAGGAGAAGGGACAGTCATTCTGCAAGCTCCAATTTGCCAGTCTAGCCCAAATTGCATTTTTGGTTCATAACAATTTGAGAAGCAGGTTTATGGGTGATTCAGCAGCTCCTGCCCTCCTTCTATAGAGCAGGACTGTGCTGCTTGGCAGGGCTGCATATGTGTGTGGGAGAATTGGTGGGCCTGGGTGACAGACCTCACTTCTCTGCCTTTCCTTCACTCTCTAAAATTACTAAAAGTCGTTATTGTTGCACTTTCACTTCGTATTGGATGGAAAATCATGCTATTTTGAAAGGTAGCAAAGATCTGAAACTATTAGCATAACATGTTTTTATGTGCAGAGCTGGCTGTTGGCAGAGTCAAGTTTTCATTCTTTGAAGTTGCAGAATTGCTCAGGAGTATCTGGAAAATGCTTTTCTGCAAATTTCATGGGAAACATTGTGTCTATTTTTCCCACTCATATTTATAGAATATTCTGAGCACAAAGAAGGGCATTTAATGAACTTAATGTATCCATCAATTAAAGAAAACTTCATATGCTTTCTGTGATCTGATTGTTACTTCAAGGCCAAATTCTATTCAACCCAGCCCAGTAGTCCCTAGCAGATATAATATTGAAATATATCAATTGTTGCACGTGGCATAATTTTAAAAAGAGATATGAAGTGAAAGACATTAATGTGTATATTGCACAAAGATACAGACATGTTAAACACTTTCACAGAAATGATATAATACAAGTGTTGTAAGAATCTTCTGCAAATTAGTCTGCATTTAGTAATTTTCTCTTTTAAACAAAAGTTAGAGAAATTATTACTAGCAAACAAAAATCTATTTTAGACAAACACAATATGTCCCGAAAGATCCAGTTTGTCATGCCAGTAGTCTCATTGGCTGTGATTTGTATATTAAAAAGATTTTAATTGCCCAGGTAAGTGCCTGCACCTGCTAAGACATTGAATATTAGAGCACTTTATTCTAATCTCTTATAATATAGGGCACACTTCACCCATAAAATTATTCTCTACACAATTATAGCTCAGTTTTGCTGAGGTAGAAAGTGCAACTTAACAGTTTGGTTTTACTCATTATTATTAAAATCATGCAAATTAGGATCACTAGGTAACAGTTGTGTCGTTAACTACTCAATAGCCTGGTCACTGCTTTTCCTTTCCACTACAAACAATTACAGGGCTGGAGATGTGTTACCTCCCAGCTCAGGCTGTGCTGGATGGGGAGCAGGGTCTGCAAGTGTGGGGAGCAGCACAGAGATCCCCAGGATAAGTCCTCCACAGTGGAACTGCCATTTGTTTGAAGGGCAAAAGTTTCCCTCAGATCTCCTTCAGCACACGATTCCTTGAGGCACCTCTGACCTGCTTTCCAAAGCAGGTACACAGAGTTTTTGGAGGCACCATCCTGTCCCCTCAGCACTGGATTGTAGCACAGGTCTCTGTCTTATAGGGCCAAAAGCTGCAGTCAAGATCTTGCAGCATCTTATGACCTTTGAGCTGTGATTAAGAGTGAGTGAAATAAAAACCATATCGTCTCCAGCACATAATGAAGGAAACGAAGTCAGCATATTGTAAACCAACCTCCTTATAGCAGAATCATGCATAAATCTAATGATGGCATTTAGGGATGCCCAGGGTTTGTTTTGACCACTTAGTTGTGAGCTCTGAGTCCCACCCAGTTTCCCTGAGTGTTGCCCATCCTTACACACACTCCTGATGATATCTCTCTTGAAGAACAGCACGGTATTTCCTATCTGAATTCTGCATCTCTACTATTATCCTGTTTCTTCCTGTGCTGCTCAGTGCCCTGTTTTGTCTATTTAGATGTTCCTGAAGCTGCTCAAAAGTTACTGGAAAAGGGAGTTATGTGTAACATTGCCATCCATTTTGTGTAAGCTGCTTGGTTTTCTCGTACATAATTTTTCCATTTAACTGGGAAATTTGTGATTTCAAAATGTAGAGATTTGTTCTGAATTGTAACAAAAGCACGAAGTTGAAATTGCCTGTGAAAAACACATTTCTAGGACATGCTATTTTAAATGAATCAAAATGTTCTAATTCAATAAATCAAAAGGTTTCATTCCAATTATGTATTTATTTTCTTTTATAATTAAGGATATAATGTAAAGTAACAGTTCAGAACAACTTTTTCTTTTGCAATGAATAATTGACTCTCTCTGTTCCAATGAAACTTAATTTTAGAGTTTATTCTCACCAAAACACTGTGGTTCAATTTTATTCTGAATGAAATTCTATCAAAAAGTACTGGCTCCTGCACCAAGTTCCTATCTAACAAAATGGCATTTCCTGATGGAGATTTTTTTACCCCAGCTGCTTTGCCTATCTCTTGCCTAAATCCCCAAATCTCTAAACAAAATAATGGTATTCATTACTCTCCCCCATTATACCTTTATTGAAAGAATGCCATGCAGCTGAAGAGGAAAAATGCCGTGCTCTGGAGCCCAGGATACTTTTTGTAGTTCTTAATTGCAGCTAGGAAATACAATGCAACTGGTCTGCACTACAGATACTGGTTCAAATTAATGTCTGAAGTAACTCCAGTGCTTATAGTGGAGTTGCTCCAGGAATAAATTTGACCCCCCTGTTGTCATCCAGGTGGATTTCTTTAGATATCACAAGGTAACTACATGGCCAAAGGATTTATCACTCTTGCAGGCAGCTCCTGAAGGTCCCGAAGCATGTCACTGTAATTATCAGGGTGATTTGTTTTATTTTGTCATATGTGAAGGAGGAAAAAGTCATTCTCTTCAGGTATGTAACCCAGAAATGCCAGTGCTCAATGCATGCAAATAGATGCTGGGGAGAGGAGCGAGAATGCTTTGAGTTTAGTGTGAGTTTCCACACAAATTTGGGCTTACTCTAAGGCTCTTTGGCAATGTAAGGAGGTCTTGCAGCAGCCATAAATATAAAGGATCTGAAATGAGGAGTAAACTTATATCTTCATACAGCTACTCACCACAGTGGTGAAATCCATCCTTAGCAGATGGCTTGTTAACTTCTTTATGAGCAGAGGAATTAAAGTTGTTTCCAGTTAGGAGTTTGGATAGAACAGAGCTACCAGTGTATGCATAAGAGGAATTATTTGGGGTATTTTAAGTGGAAAGAGCAATGGGATGAAACTGAGCTAAGGAAAACTTAAAGTGGTGCTGTGGAAAAAAAATACAGTCTAGTGATCTGTGTACTGGTCTCCCAAGAGATCTAGGAAATCCGTGCCAGTGAAAACCGTGGTGGGAATAAACTAAAAGGAAAATATTTTAATTGTCAGCAAGATGGACAAGGTGTCTTATGGGAATTTTAAAGTGATTCAAGTAGTATTTGTTTTCATGTTTTGTTTTCTAATTGACCAAAACATATACAGCAGACTCTCACAGGACTGTGCTGAGCCAAAACTCTTGCTGAAGTCAGATGAAGAACTTTTGAGCCTGGCCTGTTGGAAAATGTCCACGGGTGAAATTGTAGGAGGTATGAAACACAAGAAATTCCCTCTAAAATGCTCATTTTGCTGTACATCCTCCCTACAGGGGACATGTGTGTAATTAGCAATAGCTTCCAGTAAATGGCTCTCTGATCATGACAACAATCCAATTTGAAGGAAATTATTGTAAAAACACAATTTATGGATGGGCCCTTACACTATCAAGTGCCTCGCTGGTGGAAAACCTCCATTTGCAACCGAGCGTCTGCCAGCTGTCATATAAAGTGTTAGGTTTATGGTTTGTCTGTCACAGGCATCCTACAGTGTATTGGGGAAAGAAGTGCCCTCTTGAAGACGGCTGATCTTTTGCACCATGACATTTAATGGTTAATGTACACGCAGCGATGTGCGTGATCTCAGTATATATTGGCTTTGAAGGATAAAACCCATGAAGGAACCTCTTTAAAAGGACACCCTTTCATTCTATTTTTTTAGGCACTTCAAGTAATATTGTCTCTTGATGTGCTGCTGATGTGAAGTCCTTATTGTCAGATGTCCCGTGGGGGAGATCCCTTTTCCTTCTCACCAGCTGGATTGTCTGCGCTTCACATAACTGAGGAATGAAATCTTTCTCCTGTATACTCCATTCTTCATGAGACTTTACTACATCTTCAGGTCAACACAATCTCTCTGGTATCCCTGTGCTTCAGAGGGTGATCCTTGACCACGGTGTTGATGATTAGCCTCTTGTGATTGTCTCTTCTCCAAATGTCACCAAGGGTACCTGTCCTTGTCCTGCTATATCCAGGGCCCTTCCTGGTCGCACACATGCATGCACACACACGCATATGCGAAATGCACAGAAACAGCTCAACACTCATGCACAGCTGACAAAGAGGGCTTTTGACCTTGGCATTGAATTTTGGCCCTCACAGGTCTCAAATTGCCCCATTACTGAGCACCCAAAGGGAGTAGAATGCACTGAAAGTTTATGCTTTTTTGCTATTATTATTATTATTATTTTTTCAACAAGATAATTGTTCTGCAACTGCATCTGTACCTTGTGAATCAAATCTGCAGGCACAACAGCTCCCTGCCATACAGGATGCTTCCCTCTTGGTTCATTTTCTAAATCATAAATATTATAAATTCTGGAGAAATTCTATAAACAAACGGGTTCATATCTGAACTCATCAGGACAATGCTATGTTTATATAAACTGCTACTTGTGATGATGGGGTATATGGCATTTCTTATTGCAAGCAAAGGACATATTATTCAAATAAAAAAAAATGAGCTCGATAAAATTGGGATGCTCCTAACAATCAGAGTTTCACTTTAAAATAACAATAATAATAATTGAAGCGCCATTCTGCTCACCTGAACTGCAATCAGTGGCACAGAACTCCATTTGCTTCCACGGGCACCCTCGTGCTTTGAGGTGCTTTCCAGCCTGAGCAGGAGAAGAGGAGTGTGACCTCAGCGCAATCGTTTTTTGCTTTGGAGTCTCAACAAGTGCTGTTTGCAAATGAGTACAGAAACTGCAGCAGCTTTGCTTCCCTATCAGGACTAAGCACAGGAGAGTCACATTGGCAAATGCAGCTTATGTGGGGGTAAGGCAGCAGCCAGGCATTTTGGGTTAAAAGTCACAAGCGAATTGCAAATGTCAGAAGTTTCTCATTTTGTGCAAGCAATGTGTCTGTGGTGGGCAAGGAGTTATCCCAGTATGAAGTGAGCATCTCAGGAATGGGTCAGAGGCAAACTGGAGCATCTCACCCCTCCTGACAGATAGGCTACCCTGTGCTAGGGTCTGGCTCTGTGGGGCCGTTGCCTCCCAGCTTCGCCTGCTGACCTCAGTTCTTTTATTCAAAGTACCCACACATGCATTTATCACACAACTTTATGAACAGTGAAGGTTTATTACGTTGCACTTAAACCTCGTTTAACCTTTTCTCAGGAAGCAGTGCTTTAAAGTGGGATTGTGGGAGTTTGCAAAATCCTGGTGAGCCACTTCTCAAATGGAGTGTACACAAGCTCCCCCCAAGACAAAATGTGGGTACAAACCCCACATCTATTTACTTCATTTTTCTGTCATGAGGCTAAATATTGCAGCTTGGTAAGGATTTATCAGAAGATACATCTTTAGATTTTTTTTTTATTTTTTATTTTTAAATTAATCTCTGGCTCAAAAATGCATGCATCTCCCACTGCCATGGTGGCACCCACAGCCCCAACATCCCTCTGTGTAGGTGGCCTTGGGGTAGTCCTCAGGCCCAAAGACCTCCTGTGAGCTGTCATGCTGCTCAAAAAGTTCCTTTCCTGGAGGGAAAAGTAAGAAATAGAAAACTGGAGCTGAATCGTACAGAAAGCTTCCTGGCAGGAACAATCCTCCAGGGGAGCTAATGCAAATCCAGTCACTTGAGATGTTAAAAGCTTGAGTGAATGAAGTTCCAACCTTAAGATAGTGGGGTAGTATCCTTCATGGACAAAGAAGAGACTTGGGATACTCCAAAGCTGGATGTGCTGTTTCCATGTGTAGTTTCAGTGATTTCTATTCATGTCCTGGATCAGCCCTTCACATATGAAATGCTTGTGGCACTTGGGAACAGAAGAACACAATGAAAAAGATGTGCGATATGATCAAAAGTGTTTAGTGAAATTAAGGAAACCTTAACTCTGGCAGAGAAAAAACACTCACCTTTGGCTTCTGCAGAGGCAAAAATTTAATTAAAATAGGCATATCCAAAAATTCTCACCATGCCAAGGCTGGGTTGCAAAACATGAATCCCTTCATGTACACCTGTCTTGTTGCCTTATACTGCTGAGTTAGACTGCTGTTGACGCAGAATTGGTGCTGCTGCAGTGCCGTGTAAGCCATGGAAAGAAAATGAGTGGTTAGATTTTGGTTTTATTTACTTGATTGATTTTTTTTCTTCTCTTAAATTTCTGTTTCATAGTTATGTTCTGCTTGGGTTAAAGGGTCAGTCAGCTGGCATCATATCTTAAACCCATCAGTTTCTCTTCTTTTCAAAGCACCCCACATGCTTTGCAGTAAATACTGCAATTAGCAGAGGTCACACAAACAAGAAAGAAAAGATCAGCACTGTTTGTTGGGTCCCCTAGTCCAGTTTCTCATAAGCTCAGGGTTTCACCTGGCACAGAATATCCTGGTATCCAAGCTTTGTCTGAGCTTTGAGAATCTTACATGTGATGTCCTCTCTGCTTTCTTAAAATTCTTCTCACATAGAAGCTCATAAACACAAAGGTTCCTCAACATTATCAATGAAGACATTTCCTTTTAGAAACTCTGACCCTCTACTAGATGCAGCCAAAAATAAATACTTGTAAAAAGGTCTTCCAAGTCAGTGGGAAATGTTAGCAGAGGTTGATATCAATGATTTTTCTATAGCTGGGGGAATGAGCGGAGGAGTGGTAAAAGTGGCTATATTTAAGGTGGTTACGCCAGAGAGACGTGGCTGCAAGTACAACCTGACATATAAATAAATAATTTACCTAGAAGTGCAATGGCAATGGGTTGAGTCTTCCCAAGTCAACTTAGAGGTAAGCAAGAATGTGCCATAGCAGCGTGTTTTTGAACCACAGCATAGAGATTTAATTGATTTACTCTTTATTCTTTTCAAAGGACAGCTGAATGTCAAAGGTCTTTCTTTTGTGAAGTACTGGAAAACCCGTTGTCAAACAACCTCTACTCTTTTAATAATTTATCCCATTTTGTAAAAGAAAGGCAGCTGACATGCAGTAAATCTAGTCCATGTTTAAATTACTGCATTGAACAGTAATAAGAGGAATGAATAATCTAGTACATCTATTTAAAATTAAACATATATGAAACTGTTTTTCCAAATGATCACCAAGGGCTATAGTTTAAAGGCAGGACAGAAACCATGAACAGAATGAAAATGCCGAACAGTAGTTTGCAAGTGGCAGCAGAATTATTTATTCTATTTTTTCTATACATAAGGAATAGAGCTAAATGAACAATGTTTAAGCATGTCAGAATTTCATCAATTTTGCATGAGCATTCACAAATATCCTGGTGGGGGTAATTGCTTGCAAATACATTTAAACTAATGATATGTTATATCCTTACTTGATATAAAACTATTAAAAGATACGTTATTGCATTTGACAATGCCATGAAGCTGGGTCAAAGCTTAATGACAGATTTCTGCATTCGTAAATTAAGATACACTCTGCTGGAAGCAAATATTTTGTAAAAATAAAAGCCATCTACTACAAAAGTTTGATCATTGATCTGAGGTTGCTTTTTGGTTTCTCCAAACACTGATCTTGCAAAACTAGAAGAAAGGGAGATTCCTTTGCAAAGGCACCTCTGAAAATCCAATGTAGCCGTTCCCCATGCAACAGGACTAACGAGCCTTGTAAAAGGTATCGTGTGGTTTTAACAGTCCTATTGGAGACTTGAGGAATGAAGCTTATGCAGCAGCTGGTGAGACTGCTTGGGTTTCCAGAAGGAAGAGATAGATGGTTTATTTTAGCTAAAGTTGAGGGTGTTGAGGATGCTTTTTAGCCTGAGAAGAAATTCAGAAACCAGTACTGAGAGCATCAAAAGATGCAGCATCAGAAGCCAGTCAAGTTGATGAGTTTGCTAAGGGCTGGCTATGTCTAGGCTTGCTCAGGTGTCCATCTGAGGCATTGCTGGTTGTTTTGGCGTGGCAGGAGTGTGCCACGGAGCAGCTCAGTGTGCATCAGCGGTTATTTTGTTTTGGGGTTTTTTTTATGTAAGTTTGCAATCAATGTGGCACTATGCTGGTGAGCAATTTGAGTTATTTACTGGAGCTAATAATAAACAGAAATATTTAGAAGAGTCCACAGGATGCAGCCAGGCATCCTTCCACAGAAAGGTATTGGAGTGGTACAAACAGCTGGGAAATACTGCATTGTCCCAGGAAAAGCCATAGCATGTTATGACCATGAGAGAGAAATGGATAAACTTTTACTAATAGTTTCTAGAGAGTATGAATTCTGTGATGATGTCATTGCATGGATATACGTTGTATCCATAACTGCAAAGAAAACATATCCCTTGAGAAGGATCATAGAATGGTTTTGGTTGGAAAAGACCTTTAAGATGATGCATCCCACAAAGACACTGCCACACACTGCTACTCTACACCCAGCAGCACACACACAGCAGCAAGTAGGGAGGCAGCAGGAGTAATGATAAATTCTCATTTACCTCATCCAGAAAGCTGCTCCAAACCACTGCAATGGCACCATAAGTGAACCCAGTCAGGTCCTGACCTGTGCCCGAGAGCTGGCCCCGACACTGGCATTGTGGTGGTGGTTTGAGCATCTGCTCCAGGATGGTTTATGTTCCCGCTCGCAGCACCTTTGCTGCAGCCTGAGATCCTCCACTGCATGGCAATACTGAAATATCCTTTCCCATCACCTCTCACGCTCTCTTACACTCTTTGAATTGCTCCGATTCCTAACATCATTGAGGATTATTATAACCTCCCTTCATAACGTGCTATAAATTTTATTTTAAAGCACAAATTCTTCGGCTCCCAAGCCCCATCTTACAGGGAGACAGCGTGCTGTAGTTCTTCCGCTCGCAGTAATGTGAGCAGAGAGCTAATGAAGGTCTTTATGTAAATTTTCCAGTTATCAGGTAAAATCTTCACATCGAAATCTGTCACATGTTATAAAAATTCTTTATGTTATCAAATGATAATGATAACTCAGAACACAGAGCCCACGGAGGAGCTTTGAAATCCTTCATAAAAACTGCATTCGGCTCCAGCAACTGGAGCCTTGAATTTCTACTCTGACTACTCCAGTTTGTAATTAGCATAGTGCAGGCTTCTCTGCCCTCTGAAACCATAATGTTAATTACAAAAATTACACTGTGTTTAAAAGTGCAATTAAGAGACTGTGCTGCACAAAGGGAGCCATGGAACCTCTTTGCACACTTTGAAGCCAGGTCACAACGCAGCCCATGGAAGAGAGTCCAAGGCTTGCTCCCCGCTAAAGGCTTGGGAAGATCATAGGGAGAGCTCAGCTAAAATGAGCTCTGGTGGGCTCTGCTGAGCCCTTAATGAATAATACTCTTCCTTGGAGGGAAAGTGGTAAAAGGTGGAGGGTGGGGGGTTGGAAATGTTGAACTAATTAAGGACCTGATCCTGCAGTGGTTATTGCATCTGGTTGGGATGACTGCTGCAGTGGTAAATAAGGGCAGGATCAGGCCCTCAGAGGTCATGATGCAATTGCAGCCATGACCAGCCTACGATTGCTATGGTATCTGCATAATACCTGAAGGTATTAAAACATGTTCCTTTGTGTCTTTGTGGTATTGAATAACTTGAAACAATTTAATTCTTCTGCCTCAGTCATTGAGTGAGGGAGTTGTTCTGCCCTGGGGAGCTGGGGTGTCCCCTGCAATTCATGTGGCGCTGAGGCCAAGCATGGTGGTTGCCAGTTGAGGGAGCCCTTGGTCCTGCCCACAGCATTTCCCCCTTTGGCTCAAAAAGAGGGTAAAAGGCAGCTCATAAGTATTTGTGGAGAGTCAAGAAAAAAGGTGGAAAGCTGAACCATACAGTGCCAAGTGTTGCACAAAAGTCTTGGAAAAGGAATCATAAAAATATTTTTTTTCTTAAAACCATTTAAAAATACGAACTTTGGTAGTCCCCTCTACCAAAGGCCTTCCAAGCGCCTTGCACAAGGCATTAATTAATTAATTAAGACCCAGAGCACCCCTCTGTGGTCGGTATTTGCACACCAGCTTATAAAGAGAGAAACCGAGGCATGGGTTGCAGCAGGAGGTGGTGTGAGCAGTTATACCTAGGGCAGGAGAACCCATGGGGCCCTGTCCTTTCCCTCAGCACTACCAAAATATTGTTCTCATACATGTGCTTGGCTGAAAAATATCAGGCACCTGTGTGGCATTGGCTGCCCATAGGTCTTTTGAAGTAGGACGGTGTGGGTAGTGAACACCTGGATCCCATTCTTGTGGCTCTTTACCCAAATGAAAGTGTGAGGCCACCCATCACCTTCCACTGGCATAAACTAGGTGCTTGCAATGGCATGTGTGGGGCAG
The DNA here is from genome assembly GCF_000695765.1 of Mesitornis unicolor. NCBI lineage: Eukaryota > Metazoa > Chordata > Aves > Mesitornithiformes > Mesitornithidae > Mesitornis > Mesitornis unicolor. The sequence goes on from NW_010163082.1 coordinate 171,047, forward strand.
GATTAGCCCATGCCTATGTGTGAAAGGCTATCAGCTGGGGTCTGATACAAACTGTGAGCTGTTACCTTTATTCAGTCTTTCCTTGAATTTTCCAGTAACTTTTCCATATAGCTTCATGTAAAAGAACTTCAATAACTGTTCAATAAATCATCAACCTGACCTTTTCCAGTAAAAACGAGCACTGCCATGGGTGACGCCAAGTGCTTGTGTGGTGGGGATGTGGGGGGAAAGGCAAGGGGGAGCCCAGCTCCACTGAGAAACTTCAGCGCAGCCGGCAGCCTCGGGTTTATTTTGCTTCGGTGCCTGAAAAAAAAAACCCAACGAAACCACTTTCCTTCTCTTTGCCTTCTACCTGCCCAACTGGTTATAGACCCAGACAGTTTACATATGTGATCCTTCCTATTTAGAAAATTAATGGTGTTTCCTGGCTCCAAATCACAGCTTGTGGTGCTCTGCAGGCGATGAAAAACTTGGCCAGCTTCAGCAGCAAAGCAGCCATTAGAAAATTAACCCTTGGTGGCAAAAGAGCAAAGGTACCCCAGCGAGGTCCACGAGAAGTGGCAGGCTGTAGCTTTCAGGTGTACCTACATATGTTAGCAATGTTAAACCAGTGCAGGGAGTCCCTCCAGGGAGTGCCCATCAAGCGTGTTTGTAGCTGGATACTGCAGAGAGGGCATGGCCATATCACTTGGCAGCGAGAGCGACCAATATGCCATGATTTTCATTAGAGCACACGAGAAGCACTGAGCGGAGATTATGAATCAGAGGTGCCTCTTTTCACTCCACCTGACTGCAAAGTGTTGAGGCATCTGCCCCTTGGTGCTGCCCCAGTCCCCTACCAATCCAGTGTTAGTTATTCACACATCTCTCTGTCATTTACTGATGGCAGTGGTGAATATTGCAGAAAACTTAAATAGTAATTTAAAAAAGGGCTCATGCATTACTGCAAACTTCTTTTCGGCTCCGTAGCATGAACTCTTCTGAGTTGTGAAGGGCTGCACCCAAAATCCATGGGTTGTGTGAGTGCCACGCATCGTCCCTTTGGCAGGGAGGGGAGAGCAGTCTATGGACGTGTTATTTGATTGTGGGTTTTGCAAAGATCTTGAATTTCTGTGATATGAAAGTTGTTACTTTGTGCTGGAGGGTTCTGTGGAGCTTCCCAAACTGCCTCAAAGTAGAGAGAAATAGAATAAAACGGAGCATAGAGAGGAGAGATAGCAGTATGGGTCCAAGTGCCCCAATCATGCGCATATCTCATGGTGCAGTCTGTACCCAACACCTTTCCCTGCACTGCAGGGATCCCCAGGGTGCCCCAGAGCCCTGTGGGGTGGATGTAGCATGGGTTAGAGCTGTGCTGCCTGTAATTTGGAAGCGAATGAGGCAATGTCATTTTGAGGTGGCTTTGTGACAGGGCAGGCAGGAGGATGCTGCAGTGACACTGGTGCCACTTTTCGTCCTGGTGAGCTGAGGGGGCCCTGGCTGGGGTTTTGCAGTGGCTTTTCTGTGATGGCCGTCTGCACTGTGTGTGCGGCTGGGGGGTTGTGCTGGCTTCATGGTGCCACTCCTCGCCCTTTGCACTGTGCCCTAATGCAAAGGAATAGGGCCACCATTTGGGTTTTACTCCTGACTCCCTCCTGGTCCGTGTAGACTGAAGCATCTCTGCTCCCAGCCATCACGTTTCCCACGTGTGTGCTTGCCCCTTGTCCTACAAGAATATTTTTTTCACAGCATGTTTTTAAAACAGAATAGCTTCAGGTTGGGCTGTGACTATCACTGCCTACCTGTAGGACAGTGAGGTGACAGGACTGGAGATTCTGTGTTGGACAACAGAAACCAGGTGAGCATTGCCTCTGCTGCCCTCGGTCCTATGCGCTCTTGTCCTGCAATATTAAAGCTGGTTTTATCTTTAGGCTCGGAAAACCGTGGTACTGGAAACCACAGCTGTTAATTTCACTGCCTCTGAATTTAGGCCGCGTGGCGCTCAGTGAAATCAGGCTGTCTTCCTTCCTGCCACTGCGCTAACATGTGCCTCCCCAAAACCAGGGGTAAATATTAACAGAATGTGCATTACTCCTCTCTAGTTTACTTTGACAAAAATTCCCTAAAATGAAGACTAACATGATTATAGAGGATGCATTTTTCAATTAGTCTTCGTTAACACTATTAATAAGATTAATAATGTATCGTAAAAATTTCAGTAAACTTATCAATAATTTTTGGATCAGCCTTTTGGCTGGTAGCAGTGAGCTCTTCTGTGCGCAGCCTCATCGAGCTCAGGAACAAAGTTTTGCTTTGTGGAGCAAAAAAATTCCCTGGAGCAGTAGGACTTCATTTACAGAGAGCAGATAGGGCACATTTCTGCTCTCCCTTTGGCAGCTGCTGCTTGAACGCTGCCTACAGACCTGGGGCTTGCGCTTAAAGTGCCGGTAAGCTTGGCACAGCCCAGGACTTTCCAAAGTTGCTGCACAGCAAAATCTTCCCTCAAAAAAGCTCATTTTGTATTACCTGGGCTGGCGTCGGTGACCCCGTTATGAACCGAATGAGAAATTGTGTGAGAAGCTTGTTTTCTTTCTCTTTTTTTTAAAACATGCGACACAGCAGCAACTAGTGTTAATGTACAGAATTAATTGCCCCAGTGAGACATTTCTTCCTAAAACGTAATAATAGTCAGGATTTAGCCTCACAAATGTGAAAACCCTCTGGTATACTAATAAAATGAAAAGATTTCACAAAGTAATATCCCAAATAATTGGGTTCCTTCTACCAAAGGACCCAATGTTGTTTCTCTTAAGCAATATATAAAAAAATTGTGATTATTCCTTTGGACTTAATAAAACATAAATGGAAAAAAAATCTTTAAAGAAAGTGTAAGGTAATTGCTTTCACTTTTCCCAATCAAATTGGCGTTGCTTTCTCTCTTCCATCCTCCTTGTAAGGTGAAGAACTCTTTAATGCATTCGGATCACTCAAGAGGCCGAGAAAAAAAAAAGAAAAAGACTGAAGCAGCTTTTTTCTCTTTTTATTTACAAATGGAATTGCAATGTTTGTTTGTGGTGTTAATGCACCCACTCAAAGCTCCCTTTGGTTTGAAGGACTGGCTGGTTCGGCGTTGGGGATTTTTTAATTTTCTTGTTGTTGTTAATGATGGTTTTGGGAGTTTTTGGTCTTGATAATTTGTTATTTTAATTTATTTTAGGTGCATTTGACCGTTCAAACTTTTGAACAGCCCTGGCTTGTAAAGCCAGTGCCCGTCACACCCCTCCTCCCGCTCCCCAGAAACTGCGTGCTCCTACTGTGCTGCATTCATAATCAAATTAGTGCACTGTGAATACGTTAAAAAAACTGTTATCCAGCCACTGCCACGCAAGATATTTTAGCCCACTCCCCACAAAGCCCTCCCTTCTCCGCTTCCTCCTGCCTTTTTTTCCTCCCTACGTTAGACATAAAGACATCCACGCGGACAGCAAGATCTTTACCTTACTTCTCCTCTGCAATCTTAGCCTCTTTATTTATTTCCCCCCGCCCACCCAACAGAACAAAACCAAAGTAAATTCTCCAAAAATGAGCTGCTCGCTGGAGAAAAAGGGGCGCTGGAGGGGTGGGAAGCTGGTGGGCTGCTGCGCAAGAGATGCTATAGGGAGACAGCGCTGGAGATAGTTGTCCCAGCTACGAGATAAAAGCTACATTACATGAAATTAATGGAGGCTGTCTGAGACATACATGAATCACTGTTTCAACACTAAGAAACCAGCACAAAAGAATAAAGAAACCCGAGTACTAACTATATCTTCAAAGGTCTCCTATTTACCCAGCTACACCGGGTACTGACACAAGTGGGGGGAAAATATAAGAAAAAAGCACTGCTGTGATCGAATGAATGAGACCATATGAGCTATATTGGTGCCGTATGCATTCTATTTAGCTGATATCAAACACAGTTTAATGAAAGTTAAATAGTTTCTGAGGAGTGCATGAGCTGGAACAGATTAGATTCCACCGAGGGGTCTGTCAGCATATTGTTGCTCACATGTATTCCCTGCTCAGAGCTGCCACAATTCCAGCACTCCATTAGCAATACACAAAAGACTTATGCAGATAGCGGGCATAAGCACGTATCGCCATGTTGGGAAATAAAAAAAAAAAAGAAAAAATAAAGAGAGAGAAGAAGAAAAAAAAAAACCCAGATGAAGGTTTTGTTCAGCACATTCATCTGAAAATAGATCTCGGTAATTCGAAAGTGATAAGAATAGATGGAGAAAAGGAGAAGTGAGGACTGTAAGAAAAATAAAATTTAAAAATCCAAACAAACAAACAAAAAGAGAAGAAATATGTAAACTACCTTAAAAGAAAAGATATTGCACCAAGTATATAATGAGGTTTTGATCTTTCAGGGAACAATGATATGGGTGAATGCTGTGCCCTTTTGATCTGCAAGTTACATCTGGTCTTAAAGGCACAGCGGTTTCCGTGGCCGCTCTCCCCCTGAAGTTGTAGTGGAAGACACTTTTTAGAGAAGGGGGGGTAGGTAGAAATCTTTCTACAAAACAACATCTCGTAGGCTGCTCTGTCTTATTTTAAGATGCAGAATTCATCCCAGAAATACCACTGGACAGCCTGTGTGCCTGGTACAATTGCTGTTACTGAAACTAACATGAATTGAGATTAATTTTTATCACTTCAGAGGATTTTTCTTTCTCTCCCTGGAAAAAAAAAATCATCCTTCTCAGAGGTGTCTGTTTTAAAATCAGTAGTAGGATAAGGCTGGTGGGGGTATTTAGATATCAGATGGCAATTGCTCAGGGATTATTGCATTTTGATTTAATCTGACAGAACTGATCTTGCACCGAAATCTGTATTTTCGCAGGAAAATAGGAGTTGCCATACTGGAACAGACCATTTGTCCACTCAGTCCAGCGCACTGCGCCAGCCTGGACTCACGCATGGGGTTAGCAAACACTTCGCCCTGTGCTTGCACCCTTTGCAATTATTTATTATTTATCACAGGGGCAGGGGGCAGGATTATTCCTTGCTCCTGACTGACAGTCACTTTACACCCTACAGAATCAGGATTTCTTTCCCCTGAAAGTTTTTTTTCTTTAAACCCAGCTAAGTGCAGCCATGAATATTATTTCTGCCCATGGAAACACTACAAACTCTTTTTGGAGCTTGCCTGGCGACAGCGTCGCTCACCCAAGACATCTCCATCTGGCGGCAGGGACATCTCTCAGGTGTGGGAGGGCAGGCAGTCCTCCCCCATCCTCTCCCCTTTCCCTTCCCTCTCCACCCGCCTCTCCTCTAATTCAGTCAAAGAAAAGGGGGCATAAGTGAAAACACAATCATTTGTTCGGGTTTCTTTCTCTGCAGCTGGGAGCCTGCCTTATTAATATTATCTGGGCTGGGAGCACGCAGTGTTTCCTCAGGCATCTCTTCTGAGTCATTTTATCATTATTCATAGGGATAAAAATGGCCCAAACCAAGGATGCTGAGGAACCACTTAGGGTTGCCTGTCAGATCCACTAAGGTAATTGGCTCCATTTCTTCATTCCCATTCTAAATTAAAATAATTTTATTAAGTGGTACAGTAGGTGTTTCACCTGTGTCACTAGCTGCCTATTAGAGCCAGAAAGGGCTTTTCCACATTATTTCTGTCTGTTCTTATAACATTATGTCATAGAATTCAGCATTACATCATGTCAGAGGTTGTGAGGCTCGTGTACTTAAGCCCAATGGTTACAAAATGTAGGTTCAAGATTACCTTTTTGGGGTGGGGTGGGGGGGGAGGAAGTCAAATACACTTGACTGTTCCAGCTTTACTTGATTTTTCCCAGATATAATTTACAGAGGAGGAAAAATGACCCTAGAACTGAGAACAGGGTCCATGGCGTAATTGAAAACGTACTATGAACAAAAACCATGGACCAGTGATAGTGGTGAGGTTCCCAGCAGCAGCATTTGGAGGGGAAGAGCTGGTTTTAAATCTGCACCACCTGGATCTGAATGGAAAATACGTGAATGATTTTCTATGGAGGGAAAAATGTGTAACATGACTGGTCCCTGCAGGTAGCAGCTACTGGCGGTCCTGATGCCAGTACTAAATAACAAGAGACTGGCTAAGTGTATTTAGGGTTTTTTTTTTTTTCAAAGCTGGGTGGTTCTTCCTGGTAGGGATCTGGCTGGGGTCAGTAATTGCAGTTTAAAGAGGTGGGAACTGAGAGTGAAGCTCAAAAGCACCATGGCGAAGGCTTTCAGTGTCAAAATAAGGAATTTGCAACTCTTAGTTTCATGTTTGGAGCAGCCAGGGATGTCGGTCAAGGATGGGGTCCGTATTTCACAATAGTGTTTGCATCCAGCATTTAAATCCAGCAGTATCTTCAGTCACACTACCTTGGCAGTGAAAGCACAGGTAGATAAGTACACATTTTAGCTTCCGTCTGAATTGGACAACTTGGGGATGGACAGCCGGTGACTGAGATGCCTACATCCTGCTGGGACAGGGGAACCAGGAGCAGTTATGGTAGCAGAAGAAACATCAGAAAAAACTGCTGATGGATATTTTACTTTAGCCTTTCCATAAACCACTCACTGCCAGTAACATGGAAGTTTCCATGAGCAGATAACGCAAGACGTGCAGTGAGAAAAGGTCACTTTTCCAACGAACAAAGTAATTTCCGTCCAGAAAAAGGTGCAGTTGCACAATAACATTCCTTGTGGTTAGATAGGGAAGGTGGGGGGGGGGGGAAGGCATGTTTGTTCAGTTTTCAGGGATCTTGCAACTGTTTTTCTTCAACCTGCAGGTGGCATTAGCGCTAAAAATGGATTTTTCTTTCTTTCTTGAAAAGTGTTTAGCAATGAAATGAAGAAAGCTGCAAGGGGATCTGTAGTAGGACTGTGTGCTTGGAGTTAGTCATGCTAACTGCAGATGGCATTTTTGCATGTTTTATAAGGCAGGGATATACAAATGTTTTAACACCCTGAAATATATTAAGTTTCCAGAAGCAGGCAGGCTGGTAGGACCAGAGGAGTCTGAGTTTACGCTAAATCTGTGCACCTGTGAATGAGTTGTGCTGCAGTCAGAGCAATGCTCACTGCCAGTGATGCTGGGCTGACACCTATCCATCACGGCATCACCTCCAGCCAGGCAGCACCTCGAGCTGTGAGCTTGTCCCCAGCCCTCAGCAAGGAACAGTTTTGGATGCCCCAAAGTGCTGAGGAGCAGTTTATTGTGGGCCTGACCTGCTTCCCATTAAAATCAGGAGTGCTGGGAACTTTGACTGTTAGGTGTCCTGGGCTTTTTGGCTGTGAAATGGAGAATAATAATAGTATCTGTTTGCCTTCCCTGCCTGGCATGGGGGACTGGAAACATTAATTAGTGCTGAGAAAGGAGCTTAGAATACAGAAGATTTTTTTTTCCTCCCCTTTTTTTTTGTGTATGAGGTATGGGAATGAGTTCCAGTTTTAAACTGTAAAATCCATCTCAAACCCCAACACTAATGCCTCCACATTCCCCAAACACCAACATGTCCTGTGGGGCATAATCTCAGCACAATTCCTTCCAGCAAGGTTGGAGTGAACCTGGTGAAGTGGCCACAGTCATTCAGATGTGAGTTCATGGCCAGAAGTCCACTCTGGCTGCACTAGAACAGCAGATCTGGAAGAACAAAGTCCTACAAGGGTGGAGCTGGGTCAGTCTTTATCCTGCTGCCCAACTTTTTGCCCAGGAGCCACAGGGGACCTGAAATAATGATAAAACCAACAGCAGATGTTGAAATCCCTTGTGACCTTCTGCTATTTCAGCTGCAATTTACCCAGAGTAAACCTCAGGTACCTGAGAGCAAGGCAACTACAGGCTTTTCCCACAAAAAAAGCCTGGAGTCTGTAGCTGTGAAAGCTGGAGTTGGTCCTCTGCTCTTAAGTTTCTTTATTTTCCCTATTTTCCTGCTGCCACTCGAGTACTCCTTCAACACCTGGACTGCTGTCTCCAGCCAGCTGCTGTCATCTGCTCTGAAGCTGTTACTTGTGGGCCAAAACCCAGGGCAAGGGTGACTTTGCTAGCAGCTCTATCTATGATCATTTAGGTGAACTGCATGCAATCAGCTTAGGTTGCAAACCTTCCCACGTTCTCCAAAGTAAAAAAATTGAATGAGTATCATAAGAAAAGACAGGTGCTGCTGGCTTCGCTGGTACTGAAGTCCCCAGAAGCAAACCAGGAGTGCTGGGAAGGAGAAGAGTTGCAGCAAAAAGGTTGCTGAAGAGGGAAAGGGAGGACCAAGGCCACAGAGCTCTCACCAGATGCTGCATGGAGATTTTTTTTCCTTTTTTTTCTTTTTAAGCAAACCATTTTGTTATTGGGAAGTGCTAATTTGTGAAAGCAAAACAACTCCAGGCAAAGGGTGTGCTTTGACAAATTTCCCATATTGAGGAGGGGCAGAAAGAAGCATGAAAAAGAGGAGAAAATGAATGTAGAACGATTGCAATGTCATGGGGGGTAAGTGGTACGTTTGAGACAGGGGCTAAATCACTGCTAAATCACTGCAGGCAGAATTGATGTGAGACTGGAGCACACTGAGAACTGGGCAGGGGCATAAACCTAATTGATTTGAGGCAGGAGCATGGAGTTAATTGGGGGCCAGGGTGGAACAGTAACTAACGTAGCGCTGTGATAGCCAAAAGCATATCTCACTCTACGCCGGTCACATTTGCTGTCCTGCCCATGTGGGGCGTGAATGCTGGGAGCCAGGAAATCACCCCAGTAGCTTAAACCACGATTTCATTATTTCGGTCAAAGGCTGGTCTCGAATGTGTTTTGAGCGCTTATAAGTGTTCTCTGTCACAATGGACCTTGGGAGAGAGATACCACGCAGCATGGCTCAGCAGCGCCTGTCATCCACAGCGTTGTTTTGGCTGGGGAAAGGGAGGAGCAATTGGCTGCCAGAACAATTATTGCAGTGATTGTGGAAAAACAGGCGGTTTTGCAGATAACTTCATTTCTCTCAAAGAAGTGATGTACATCCCCAAAGAAACCACCTAGACCAGGTCCACAGTTATTCCTTACAAATATTCTTTTTTTTTATTCTTTTCTTCTTTTTTAAAAAAAAAGACTGTTGAATTGAGCACTCAAAATTTGAAAATGCAAAGATGAAGGTTGCCTGGGCAACTGCTTTGCACTGAATGAGGAAATGATCTTGTGAAACAAACATTAAGTGATCATGTAATTAAAGACTGAATCAAAATTCCATTGTACAAGGAAGGAACCTAAATTAAAGTTGACCAGGCAACTTTCAGTTTGCCATTTCCTAAATTTTAAGAACTTGACTTAAATTTAATGGGTTTTATTTATTTATTTCTCCTCTTGTATGCAATCTTAGCATTTTCTGCAAGAAAATTTATGGAATTATCAACATTTTGTGGCTAAGCTCACCTCCAGCCACAATCTGAGTTTCAGGCCAGGAGCTGTAGATTCCCAGCACAGATGCTTACCATTGGGTCAGAGGGTGCAACTTTTATCTATTTCTCTTTAAGGAATGACTTAAAGCTGAAGGAACAGCATGGCTTTCCAGTTTGTTATTATGTACAGTTTGCTACACTGCATCAGATGGGCAGTGAATTTAGTCTACATCAGATGCACCAAAGGAAGATGCAAGAAATTAGTATAAAGAACAGTCCGTCCACAGGAAGACTTCACCCAAGCCACTGGTGGTTACAGGTTGCTTTAAACCCTCAAGAATAATCTCTTCTGAACCGTACTTTTTGTTTATTTTTTGGCAGTGGCTTTGGTTTTACATTTCACCCTTTCACCATTTCCATTACCCAGTGTGTCAGAGGAGTGTGGTGAATCAGTATTCCTGGGGTCTGCTTCAAGCTCTGGGGCAAAAGCGTGGTCCAGAACAGTTGTTAGCAATCCATCAATAACAGCACAAGCAAATGCCTTCAAACTGGAACGTTAAATGCTATTTGGTTAAGGAAAACTTTTAAGTGATGTCCACTTCTATACAATGTATGAATTGTTCTAAATAATACCTTCCATTTTGTTCATTTTGCAAAACCACAGTGGCATCGTCCAATGCATAACAGTGTACTTGTTATTTCAAACCTATATTTAAGACTTTGCATCAGCAAACTCTCTTTAATTAAACTGGAAACACACATGCATTTTTAGCTTACACATTTTTTAGCTTACTAAGTGATAGTTACATGGAGCCCTACCATTCTCTTGCTATTTTCACAGGCAAGAAATGTCCATACACGCAGCATGTATTAGGGCCTGGCTTTTATTATTATAATTGTTATTGTACTTAGCTATCTGTCAATGCAGAGCTTCAATTTGACACAAATTATCTCCACAGTGGTGTGTTCCTACCGTGAGATGCTCTCACAGCTCCAAGCATGAAGGCAAAAGACTAGTTTTAACCTTCTGCCATATGCACCCAGTCTAATTTTACCTAATGATCTCACTTTTTCTTTTTTTTTTTTATAATAAATCACAGGCTATCCAAATAGTTTCTAAGAGTTACATCTAGAAATACAGTGATACAATAGGGAAGCTTTAACTTGCATTTACAGAACTGACTGGGGGTTTGGGATACCTCAGTTCCCATCTGCCTTTTTGGGGACACTCAAGTGAACACTTGTCCATGACTACTTGTCAGTTAGGCTGGCTTCCTTTGGTAGCTATCTTTCCTCCACTCAGTCAGATAGTCCTTGTTTCTTGTAGCGTAGGACAACAATATGACTGTGGGTAAGAAAAATTATCTAATATCTAGGTGCCAATGCAATTTCTGTGTTTGTTTTGAATAATGACGGCTGTATGATTTTTTTAAATCTTAATGATGGTTGTATGATTTTTATTTTTTTTTACATATTTGGTGTTTATGCTGGCAGCAATGGCAGAAGTTGATGCAGTTTTGGGTTAAGGGAGCTGGAAGACCTTGTGATACTTCTTCCACCTCCATTGCCATATATGCTGATCGGCACCGATAGTGTCTGTTTCTAAGCAAAGGAGACTCCATGTCTGTTGAATTCAGCTTTGTACTGCTTTCATTTTTCCCAGATAGGTTGGGAAGTTCATTCAAAGTTCTTCCTTTACTGTGGGACATCCCTGACATTTTCCCTTTGACAGATACCAACTAGTGCAATTCAGTGACCTTGTGCCCCAGTACTTCAGTTGTATCCCATTCCTACTCCCCCCCCCTGCTCCACCATTGTGTCCTTCTCCAGCTCCACTGTTTTGCTGCCACCAGCTCACTCCCAGTCTCCTTGCTTGGCCAGGCACAGCATCTATTTTTTTTTAAATTCATCAAGTGTTTTTATTTCATTATTTTGCTCAACCAGTCTTATTGTTCCACTCATCATTTAGCACTAGCTCCTCACTGCAGAGTCCATGTCCACCCATCATGACCAGCTCTAACTTGTCTTTCTGATCTCATATTTCAGTTTTGCTTGACCTGTGATCCCATGAATTTCTTTCCATCCTCACATTCTTCCTCATATGTCCTCTTCCCTCTGCTTTAAATGAAGTAGTTTCCTTTTCTGTGTTGCTTAGACCTAGAGATACCCAGGGAAAACCGACTCCTGTTCTTCTGTCCAAGCAGCTTCTTCTCTCTTCCAGCAGCTGAAAGCTGCAATTACAGAAAAAGTCTGTTTTGAGTTCAGCAAAGTTATAAACAAATGAAACAGTCTTTTATAATGGAAAGTGTCAAACAACCTTAATAATAGACAGTGCTACCAGCTCCACCTATAATATGTATGTGTACACGTATGAAAATGAAACCTGAAAACTGAATGAACATGAAAAGGCCTCAACCTACTTTCAAACTGATAGGTGTGCTCCCCGTCTCTAATGGAAGTAGACAGGACAGGTCTTGTACGTCTCTGGCTTCAGTTTGCAGAAGTGTGTTACAATCAGAGAATTATTGTGGAAGGAGAGTTGCAGACAATAAAACTGGGGAAGGGTTTTTTTTTGCAGTATCTCATTTACCACAGGTAAAATGCACAAGATCTTTTGAATCCCATCCAGGGCAATTCAGAGAGATGTTGAAACATGTGGTAACCAAAAGTAGGTCCGAGCCTGAGCCCTCAGGTAGACAGGTCTCTCTCCTAACAGTCTCAGGCTGTACAGTTTCAGGGTCTGCTCTCCAGCTGCAACCCAGAGGAAATTTGGAGAAAGAGATTCGTGGTGTCCTCTTTAAGCCCACCATTAGCTTATTAGGCAATGAGAGCTCTTATTCCTGGAAGCAACGTTTTGTGAACTGTCATACTCATTTCCTTCACACACTGGCATAGATTGCCTGCTTGACCTGAGGGCTGAAGCCATTTACATTTTTGATCTGCTCATCTCTCAGAAACCTGGACAAATTATAAATACTACAAACCATGTTTGTTGTCGCAAGGGCAGAAAAGTCTGAAGAGAGGTCTGGGTGTTGTGTTTAACCTCGGCTGAAATATTAGTTCAAAATAGATCTTCTTTGAAGAATCTCAGAGTCCCTAAACTTCAAGGCACTGGCTAATGTCTAATTGACTGTAGGTAAGTATTTTTTTACAGAAGAGCTCTTCTGCACCAGCAGTCTCAAACCAAACTTTTCTGGTGTCTTTTAGGTAAATGAGAGAACTTCAAAACTAGTATGATCTCCAAAAAGATTTTGAATTGAAGCTGTGTCATTGTAAGATGTTTTCCTTCTGTGTTAAGATTTCTAATGAGCTTTCTACAGAAGACTGTCAGTGTTTTAGCTGATAAATTCTACAGGACAGCAAACACTGGAGACTATTTTCTAAATCCTTAGTCTTCTTCATAGTGTCTGTAGTACTTGCCATGGGTGTGCTCTATGGTCTCTATGTTGCACTTTTACAATGAGGACGTGTCCATCTTTTCTGCTTTCCGATGGTCCCAGGCCCTTCAGATAAGCATTGGGATGTCAGAGGTGGCTCTCTGGCTGGGACCCATGGCGCTGGCCCACATGCCATAGGCTCAAAGTGGGCAGAGCTCAGGTTGAAACCTTAGAAGTGAGCTGGTAATGTTGCAAGATTGAGTGATCAAAACCTTGGTATTTTTCTGTGATGAGGCCATTTATAATTTACCCTCATTGCCTCCTGAAAAATTCCTCTAATTCCTCCCATGTGAATGGAGAGCATGAAAGGAGCTCCGAAAGTCTCCCCTCATGGTTTCTGATTCATTTTCTTACACTAAAGCCCTGTGGGCCAAGCCCATTCCAGGTGCAGGAGAGTTTTTCCTGTAATTTACCTGTGGTATCCTTATCAAAAGTGTTACCTCAAAAACTACTTCCTTTTAACATTAGTTATCCTTTGAGCAGGCTCACTCACAGCATACAATAAGGTATAGAGGCTTTGCAGGATTTTTTTTCTTTTCTTTTTCATTAAGCACCACATGTGCCTCTCTTTGTATATACAGAGTGGTTCCCCACCACCTTGAAGACATCACAGCATGTACTGTAGGAACCAAAGCTTACAGGTATAAAATGGGTGGTTATTGTTTTCTTATGTGCTGTAATGCTTCCCATATGACTTAGTGATGAGGCTTGTGGTATTGAACATGTAAGAATTAAATTAAAAGTTTTAAGAAATAATAATTTTTAAAGCGGGACATAAGCTGCTTCTGGGATAACATCTTTGGAGGCTGAATCTTCCCCGCAAGCCTCAGTGTGCCCATGTTGTCTCTTCCAGCAAAGGGACATGAGGATGCGATCAGCCCCTTGAGCATGGAGCTTGCTAGCTGAAGGCAGTACGACAGGAGTTGGGAGGAGAGAGAGGGGTTAATCTCTTGTCCTCTTTGCCCAAGGGAATGTTTATCGCCTAGCAGGGAAGGTCTCCTCTCCTTCAGTGAGTTAAGTCAGCCTTTGCTTTGTTTGACGCTGCCCATTTGAGGGAAGCTTCTCCCTGACCTTCTGCCAGAGAGACTGATGACAAGGACGGTTTGAACTAACCTTGACATTCACCAGGGTAAATGGCTTTTTCCACAAGTAGTCAGCAAGCAAGGAGAGCCAGTCAAGAGCAAATGAATCTATACCTGAGGGAAACTGAACAACAATTGTACTTTTAAAGAAGAAAAGTCTTCCCTGGCTCCATCTGTGCTTAAATACTGGAGGATTAACTCTTCCAGCTCACACCTGGGTCTTGCCATGTTGTGTTTTGGCTGGCAACAGGGAGGCCACTGGCAGAGGCATGGGCAGACAAAACCATCACAGGAGTGGAAATGTGCTCAGCTCTGATTGCTCTAATGCTGGACAAAACTGCTGCTCTCCCTCCTCTGCCCATGTCGGGTGATAACCTTCTTGCAGCCCCACACAGCCCTCTCGCAGCCCTTGGTGCTGGGTATCAGCCAAAAGGACCCCAGCGAGGACTGATGGGCAGTTGGGTAACTGCTGCTGACAGGCACTGTACTCTCAATTTAAAGGGGGGTTTAAGACTGGGTTTGAGTCCTGGGATTTAGCTTTATGTAGTGGAGTGATGTCTGTGGCCATAACCAGAGCTGGCTCAGGTCTTGGTGGATGGTGGTATCGCGTGTGGGCTGGTTTGCAACACAGGAAAGGATCCGGTTGCACCTCAGCCCTGGGTTTTGGACTGAGGTGTCCCCAGATTATAAAAGCAGAGGTATGTGGAGCCTGCTGTGCCCTTTTCCTGCTCAGGGAAGGAGGTTTCGTTGGCTCCACGGCTGATATCTGGAAACAATAGAAAGAGCATTGGCGGTTGAAACATATTTCACTTTTCTCAGTACTGTCCAGATGATGTATTCTTAGTCCTAATTAGGTTGTTCAAAGCCTAGTTTTTGTGAATAAGCCATCATTGTGTGAAGACTGGCCTGACAGTCCTCTGGCCTGTTCATTCACAAATCTTGCCTGTTGCTTCATTTAGTGTTAACTCATTAGAGGATTTCTGGAGGGAAGGACAAGAGGTGTTGCACTGGATGGGACTTCTGGGATGGGTGGAAATCAGGGTATGTCTGATTTCAGCCTGCTTTGGTAAACCTCACCATTTAATGAGATCTCATGTTCTTGCAATAAGTTTGCGAGGGGACTGGCTGGTGAAGCGAGAGCCTATTTTTATGAGATGCTGGGAAAGTGACTACAGCCAGCTTTTGTCTGGCAGCACTTGGACTCGGGGCACATGGACTGCTTTTCTGAGTCTGCTACTAATTCATGTGTGCATAACTCCTACTGGCTGGACTAAATCAAGCTCTGTGTAATGTATTTATTAATACTTACTTCCTAGGGCTGTTTATTTAAATGTTTGCAATAGGCTTTGGAAGGCTAAGCAAGGGGAAAGCATGAACTCCAGCACTGAATCTTAAGCACTGGCAATGGAGACAGTTGGCAAAAACCAGTGATACGTTTTCCTCAGGATAACAAAAGGTAGTGCTGATGCCATCTTTGTCACATGATCATCTTCCAAGAGATTTTTTTTTTAAAGGTGCAACGTTTTATGGAGGGAATGAAGTGATAATGGGAAAATGGGCCACTAAGATGAAATGCAGCTAGGATGTGAGCTGCAAGTGTTTGCTTCTGAGATTTTCCCTGTGGGGCTTTGCCTAAGTTCCCTGCTGTGTGCGAGTCGAGAGCAGAAATGGGCAATATCGGGGATAACTGGAACTGGAGTTAGTATGTGGTGACGATCTGCCAGGTATTGTGTCTGCTGATCAAACACAGAGAGTGAACAGCCCAAGCATGAACTGTGGTGCTGGCTCAGAGGGAAGGGGTGGAATTTCTGTGCTAGGGCCACCTGCACCCCTGGGTGGTGGCTGGCAGAGGAGTGCTGAAGGTGGCTGGGTGCATAGCCCTGCAGGAGGCTGGAGACAAAGCTGCAGTGCTGGTGAGGCTCCTAAGGAAAAAGTTGTATACAGTAGAGGAGATAATATTTCATCTCCCCGTGGGTCAGTTGGTTGTCGGCAGAGTGTTCTCTGTTTGAGATTTGAGGTTTTGCAGACAGACAAACTCCACAACCCAGCAAAGGTCAGTCTAAATATCAGAGAGATAAAGAGCACCTTCACCATAAGCACAACTCCAATTTATGGTGCTCAATTTACTCTTTCCTTTACATGATAAAGTGGAACATGTGCTTCTTCAGAGGGCGGCAGCTGAAAAATTTAAAGTAACATAACTTCCTGAGGTGTTTTTAAAGAAATATGCTTTCCTGTAGCCACAGCCTGCTTCCTCTTTAAAGTTTTTTTTTCTGTCTGACAATTTTGCTTTGGAGAATTTATTCTTCCTGATCCCCTAGGCCTGCAGAAAACTGCAGCACCTGCCTTGCAGTTGCTTTTCCAAAACAAGACTTTGGTGAGTCTGTGAGAGCACTGCATTGTCAAAGAGCTACCTAGGATGTGTTGGACCTTCTTCCTCGATCAAACCTGTGCTTTGGTAGCTCAACCTGTCTGTGGTAAAGCCAACACTGCTGGCAAGGTACAAGGCAGCAGAGGTGTCCTCCCATCGTGTTTGCAGCTCTCTGCAGTCCTGGGGCAACCTCAGGGTTCAGCACAGCAAATTTCCCACACCATAATCAAGAGTCCCATGAATCATTTGCAACGGATGTTTAGCTCAATTAACATCCATAGGATCACACTGAGATTAGGAAGGAGAAGGGATAAGATATTTTCAAAGTGTTAATTTCTTCTGTGTCTGCAGAAAACTAGGAAATACAACTTTGTATACAAAATACTGAAGTTAAACAGTTTTTTAGGGGTCTTTCATTCTGGATCTGATTCCAGTTAACAACACAGCTCCTTTATGCCAGGTGAAGTCCTCATAGCTAGAATTTGCTTGCACTATCATCAATAAAGCCCACATTTCCCCATGCCCCATGAAGTATCTTTAAAGTCAACATAAATTAAGTTATATTGGAAAACCACGTTTAACAGTGCTAGAGTGGGGAAAGGGAGTCACAGTAAATCAGGATCAGATTCCTTTTAATTTTCTTCTTATTGACCTTGCAGACAAGATCTATATAATTAAACCATTTTTGTAGGTAGCGGAAGTGCTGAATGCAGAGGGTGTGCCAAACACTTTTTGAAGTGAAACTATTTTTCGTTAGTCAAATAATCAAGCAAATAACATCACACTGCATCGTAAAACCAGAGAAGAAACAGTATGTCCACTCTTAGAAAGCATTAAAACTAGGGCTAGTGTTTTGGGGTTTTGGGGAAGTTATTTTTTGTTTTGTAGGTAGAAATTTTGTGTCCTCAAGATTGGACTTGATATCCATTTCTAGGCATTGTAGGTGTCTATAGCTTGGATGCTGGGACTTTATCAAATTGGACTCATTTGCTTCTAAGCTGACTAATAGAGTAGCTATTTAGTCAATCTGCGGAAAGTGATTTTGTAGTATCACTGTACATGATGTAGTGTACATCACTGTACATTGATGTAGTTTAATTTTTTCTTTTAAAAGCTGCTTCTGAAGCCCTGGAAGCTAATATTTGTCAGGAAAGTATGTGGTTGTAGGCTGCTCATCATGGGCATAGATGCCAATGAAGCAAACTTTAGTTCATTTGGTCAGTTCACCATTTGTAGCTGCAGCCTTGAAATAATTTTGTGCCTAGTCTGTAATATTAATAAAAAAATCTAAGTAATTTGTAAGATTTTATAACAAAATAAAATCATTGTAACATTATGGAAAATGCTAATATTAGCTTAACTGCTTTGAAGTCTATTCTGAGAATTTGTATTTCACAAGGATGTCCCTACAGATTTTTAAAGCCAGTAGAAGACATTTGGTGCAGAGAGGGAGAAAACAGAACTTCCTTATCTCTTTCAAGTTCAAGCCCTCTGTTTGGAGGGTTCTTTTCATAAAGACAATATTTTACCATTCAAATATAAAGCCAAGCTTTAGTGCCTTAAGCTCAAGTTTGAATTTTTATATTGTTTCGCTTTTTTGGATAAATGCTGTTTTCCTTGAGAGCATGGCAGATTAATGAACAGCTGGCAGTCAGGCTAAAGCAGTAAACTCAGGCAGAGAGGTGAGGATCAGGATATTTGTGGTGATAGGCACTGAGGATGTGTGTGTAGATCCTGGTAATTAAATCCCTCATGAGGCGGATAACCTCCTTGGTCCTGGCATGAGCAAGTTCCCCCCATTGCATCTCTTACAGCCGATTCACTCCTACTTATGAGACGGAAGAGTGACACACTGTTAAACTTGGTTATTCTAGATAGTTCACCTCAAAACACACTGAGGATTTTATATAATTACTGGAATATTCCCCTGCTGCCTATGGTGAGAGACAGTGGAGATGCAATGCCATATTGTGCTACTGGCAGAGCCCAGTGTGTTGTAGGCTTCTTTAAGTTGTAATAGAAATATTGTCCAGAAATTATTTTCTTCTAGTAATTTTTGACTCACTCTTCCATGACCTACGTGGGCATAGCCTGACAAGTAGGGCTGGGTGCACATCCAATAAAGTAGTAAATAAATCCATCAGTACATAGGTGCATATGTACCTAACATGAACCTGGGTGGCTCTATTGTGGTAGAAATGAACACTTTCTCGCAAAAAACATCATGGATAAGGGCAGCAGAAATGACAATTAATATTTGTACTTTGGAGAAAGTTAGTTTTTAAGCTTTATAAGTGCTTACTTAGACCTAAGGGCTGTGTTCATCTTGCAAGGTAGCAACACTGGATCCATGCTGTTCGTGAGCTAGAGCCCAACCAGTGCAGCTGGGGCAAAATTTTATGGTACCACTGAATGTTGCCATGAAATACACATTTTCTTTTCTCTTCTTGGGGTTTCTTTGAGAAATTTTACCACTGTTGGCAGAAGACCATGTTACATAAGGGAAAGCATGAAGAGATGTGCAGTGTTTCTGCATCTCTACTGTGATGCTTGCTGCTTGGTTTTCAATGGTTTTCCAACCAGCATCATGCTCTCACCCCTGTGCTAACAGCGAGGGGACAGCCCCCTCACTGCTCTCCCCAGTGCCTGAGCATCACCAACCTGAGCACCACTGGGTGTTTCCATGGTGACCATAGCTGGGCTGACCTCCATGGTTACGGCGGTACCCTGGCTGTGAGATAGGGAGCTGCTGCTGATGGCTGGGGGTACAAGGCCGACCTAGGAGAAGCAAGCTGGGGGGACAGTGAGTCAAGAGGGAGCAGTGGGACTTGAGACAGCAGGCTGGGTACAGCAGCAGGTTGGGGACATCAGGTCATGGACAACAGCTGGAGGACACTTAGTCACTGCTGCCAGCCTCAGGGTGCAAAGCATCTCCTCCCAGCTATTTTTGAGGCCTGCAGTTTCTGTGCGGGGACAGAGACTAAAGCCCAGCCCCATAAATCATCTGTCTCTAAATGTCTCCCTTTGTGTTGCCATGTGCCGTGGAGCAGCAGGAGCAGTGTCCTACCACCGTGCAGGTGGGAAAGTTCCCAGGAAGGCAGGGAAGCTCAGGAGCAAGACCACCCACAGATGCTGCAGGCAGGTACTTTATTTTGGTTTGGCTAATGCGATGTGAACATGCACCTGCTTGACCTGATCTTCACCAGATCCATGAGCCCTATTGCACCACAACTGCGAGAAGAGAGTCTGCTCACAGCCACCCATGCACAGAGCTTTAACACTAAGCAGAATGTGCTTAAGTGAGCAAATGCTGATGGTCAGGGATGTCTTTCCATATCAAGAAAGGCTCCAGTGGGTAAGATCAGACATGAAAATAATATTTGCACCTGATAAAGAGGGGTTTTATTTAAATTTAAATTAAAAAACATTAGGCACTGAAGGTGAACTTTGTATTTCTTGATCACTGGGCAGTGCAAGGACCTATGTTGACTGCTTTTATCCCTGCATTAGTTTGGTTGAGCACTGCCTGCATCTGCGTTTCATCTTGTGTGGATGATTCCCTGCAATACTGACCTGATGCTAGCCATGAAATAACTTTCCAGTTGTCATATAAACAGTGGGCTGTGAGATGCAGGGGCAAAGGCACGGGCTGGTGCTGTGTCCAAACTATTGGTGAAGGAATGGCAATTTGTTATTTCAAATGTTATAATCCTGGTAAGGGCAAAAAGTGACATAGACGCAATAGTAAACAGCATTAGTGTCACCAAGGGCTCTGGGAAGTTTGGGATCGTCATCATCTGACATGGCTAGAGGTTTATTTTTTTTTTCCATTGCTCAAAATGCTATTGATGCTCCAACTTCAATCCCTATATGGCTATTTATCTCGATGCCTCCTGGGGTGCTAGCGAGCAGAATGTGCTTGCCTTGCCATGTGGCAGGGAGAAGGCAAAGGAGAGAAAAATTAACCTGTGAGTGATTCATTTGTGCTAAAACTGATCATGCCTAGTCAAAAACAAGATGATGGAAGCACGTTGGAGATGCTGATTTCAGCCCAAGCATGTCCCCACCAAGAAGAGAATCTGTCCTCTTTCAAGAACTTCCAGTTAAATACCATCAAAAATGAAGCACCTCCTTCCTTTCTGCCCAAATTATCCAAGTCACTTTTGAAAACAACCTCCCACTGCTTTCCGACCTTTTTCACCCATTTTAAACTGAATGTGCTGGTGTTTCCATCCTGGCTCCACTCACATCGAGGTAAAGCTGCACTCTGGCTTTAATGGAGCAGGACTAAGCCCCTGCCACAGCCTCTCAGCACAAGTGCTTCTGGATCTCCGTGTACCTGCCGCCTCCCAGGTGGCACCAGACATTGCTGGCACTGCAGAAGGTGAAAGGAATGCAAAAATTTCTCCTGATCTGCCCAGCTCCCTTGCTAGGTGCAGCTTTCACTTGGTGTTTTCTGAAGGCCACAGCAAGCGGGAGAGAATCACCTTCAGGAAAAAGAAGTTAGAAATCTGTGGAAGTCCATAATGAGATTGATGACCAAAGAAACTCCACTACAGACCATCACCAAAGTTTATTTTTTCTTTTATTTGCTGCAGTTCAGATTAACCCTTGGGTTGGTCCTGGAGGCGCTGTGACTGCCAGGCTGCACTGGGCAAAGGAGTGTGCCATGGGCTGTGTCCAGTTTGCTTTCCCCAGTGCTTGAAGATTAGAGGGCTCTGTGGTGCTTAGCAACTTTCTGTATCAGTCCTTATGGGTGGAGTTAAAAATAAAAATCAGAGATTACCCCTGTGGATCCTGTTACCTGCTCCAGAGAGAGCGAGGAGGCAGGAGCTCCCTCACCATGAGGCTGCACCCCTTCCCCTTCTCTCAAACCTGCTTGTAGGAAATAATTCAGAAAACAGGGCCCTTATCTCCTGGCAAAAAAAACTGGGGCATTATCAGAGGCCCAGTCACCCCATGGCACCTGGCTGTGGGAAGGTCATTGCCAGGGCAGACTGTGCTTTCAGCTTTGTTTTTCCTCCCTATTGCCCTGTGACAGCCATAGGGGTCAGTCTGTGGGAGTGCCAAGGGCCTGGAGATTGTAAAGCTCTGAATTTTGTTTACTCCCTCTTTTATACGAGTGTATTTCATTGAAGAAGCAGGGGAAGAGCTCATTCGCTTACAAAGCAAGAGCATCCTTTCTGCATCCATTTTAGGACTGTGCCTCTTACAAGAGATTGTATTAGGGGAAGGAGCCACAGTCTGCTGGATTGAGCTGCGGTGCACGGGGCTGCAGACGGGGCTCTTGAGCGTGGGGCCACAGGAGCGGTTAAAATATTGCCTCGCCTTTGCCAGGGATTTTTCTTTCCCTTATGAAAACAGAGTGGCCTCTGAATGTCAGCTCAGCCTGTCTGTCAGTTCTCAGCTGCACCATGGGATAAAGCTGCTGATCCCTTTTATCCCCTTCTGGGAGTAGTATTAATAGTATATTCATTTTTGTTCCATTTATAATTCATTAGTGCCCAGTTATTTGGATTTACTTGTGTTAAAAGACATAATGAGACAAAAACTTAGCTGTTTACCAGCCTGGGGAGGAGGAGAAGGCGCTTCCCCTCCCTCCGTTCCTGTCTCGCCTCTGGGGCTGGTGGAGGCTGCCAGCTGGGGCCAAGCTTGCAGGGGGTGCAGGGGAGAAGGGTGGTCACTTTGTCCCTGGGATGTAAAGCTTTGGAGGTCACTGTTCCTCAAGGATGTTGCCGCCAAACCCATAGGAACCTCTGCATTACTTCTGTCCAGACTGGCATATTCCTAGACTGACGTGCCCAAATCTCACTGAATTTAACTGCAAATTAGCTCCTGTTGACTGTTTAAAATCCCTGCATACAATGGAAATATTTGTTCTAAACAGATGGGGACATGCATTTTAAATAAAAATTTCTCCTTATTGTTTTAACCTCCCACCTCCCCCACCCCTGGTCTTTTTATTTGCTCACAGTCGCATAAGCATTGTCTCTCCTCTGGGCATTGCAGGTTCAGGGCCAGAGGGTCTGCTCTGCCCACAGCACACGCTCCAGGAGAGGCCCAGATGTTCAGAGAGGGGAAAATAAAAAAACCAAACCACCCAACAACAAAATAAAACTGTGGTTTTTAAACCACCTTTACGCTTTCCTGCTCTTGGGGCCAGCCCCCTGCATAACATTAAACAGCCTGGAGTCTGCTTTATCTCACCCCCAGCTGCCCGCCCTCCCAGGGGATGCCCCGGCAGAAGGGCTCAGCCGGACATGGCAGCTTCCCAGCCGGGTACCCAGGGAGGGGGCTGTCACGGGACTGGCCCCGTCGGGAACCTCTGTGGCCAGGACTCACCCTGTGGCCAGTTGCGTTGGGTTTTCCTGTCTGCTTGCTTTGCATGAAACAGCTGGGGCCAGAGCTGGGCTTTACAGTCCAAGGTGCTTTTTTGTTTTATTAGTTTTATTTCTTTTATTAGTTTTATTTCTTCTGTTTCTTTTATTTCTTTTATTTCTTTTATTTTTTTCCTAAGCTGCCAGGCCGCTTCTTAGCAAAATGTGGCTTTTGTGCTGACCCTTGAGGCCTCATTTACACCAGGAGAGGATCTAGTAGAACCCTTATACAGCTTGGCACAAGTAGGAACAAACTTGCTCTTGCAGATGGTGCTGATGTCATCATGCTACCCCCTATCTCTGTGACCGCCTACAGTGTTTTTAGCTGACTTAAATTAGCTACTGATAGAGGTCTGGCAAGGTCAGTCTGGATAGTTGCATCCAAAATATGCTTTTGGGAGATGACTAAAATATGGGCAGGGAGTTTTATTTTGCAGATAGACTCATGCAGAGTTCTACAGACAGAGAAACGTAGATGGACAAATCAGACCGCCAGGGTGTCTTTGATCCTTAGAGCTTCCAGTCTTTGGAGGATTTTTGCATATTAGTAAGATCCCCAGTCTCAGCCATCCCTATCATCCTGCCTTGACCCAGTCACTCTCTTCCCAAAGGGCATTTGCAGATGTAGAAATAGAATCACTGGTGGGTTCCCAAGATGAGAAATCCCAAATTACTGAGGAGTATACTATGAGTTACCTACCTGTAGCTCTCCTGCTTTTGATTCAATACTCAGAATGGCCTTTCTGAAGCTCACAAGGCCTCTTGGGAGGGGGGTTTCATACTGTGCTTGCTGTGTGGCTCCATAATTTCTTTGTTTTCTTTCATTTTTGCACCACTGTGCACCAGAGGGTAAGTGCAGTGCTGAAGGCTCATCTTGTAGACATAATGATCACTTAAGATTAGTACTAGTAATAAGTATTAGAAATATGTTTTCAGTTTAATTTTAGTTAAATATTTCTGATGAAACTGTATGTGTTCTCAGATAGGGCAAAAATGGCAATATTTATGCCCAAATACTTTCCAAAATTCTTTAGCACTCGAGACTGGATACTGATCTTACCTTCACTAGTAAAATTTGGACACTCTCCCCTGATTTCCGAAGAGCTACCCTGGATTTATCTGAGCAAAAATAAGATGAGAGCTTAGCTGTGTTCTGTGAAACTTCTTAGCGTGTTCTGCATTTATCTTGTCTTCACTGTTAAGTAAGTCATTGCCTTTCCTATGAATTAAGACAGAAGCAGCATGTACAGTATAGAGATGGCGTTTCTTTTTTTTTCTTCTTTATTTTCCTCCAAAACCATAACTTAAAAAAAGAGAAATAAAACCAGGTCTGAACTCCACACCTCATTAGTGCTGCACTTTTCTTGCTCTTCAAAGATGACCAAAAATGGAGGCCTGCAGCCTGTCCCAGAGTGACACTGATGCTGTTGCCCTCGCCCAAATGCAGGAGCTGTGCTTGCACTTGAATTTTTGCTTTGCTTTTGTCCTTGCCATCATTTTTAATGGTATGCAGAGCAGGTGGTGTGGGGAGAGAAGCACGGCAGAGCAATTGTAGTCATAGGCTAGCAAGCGCCCTCCCCTTCTGAAAAACATCTCCCACTGACTTTGTCCACCTATCTGGTATGGGTTTAGGGTCTAATGTATTTTCAGAAGGGGAGCAGAGACCCTTAAAAGGAGGGGGAGGGGGGGAGGGAAGCTGCTGGCAGCCCCTCTAACAGGAGCACGGTTTGCAACCCCATTCAGAGGCATTGTTTGGCATTGTTGTACCAGACACGCTCCATTCACAGCCCCTCTCTTGTCCCTTTTCACCAAGTGCCCACTGGTCCTGCTCTGTTTGTCGCCAAGAATGAGCTGCCAGGAGGAAGAATGTTTCCCAGACGGGGGTGAGGAGGTCAGTCTGGACCTCTGGACATTTGCGGCGCGGACTTGCAGCCGTGGCATGTGAAAGCAGGGTGATCCTTTGAGGCTCTGACAGCAGCTTGTTTGGATATGTGCGGCAGAGCGCAATTCAGATTCTGAGACTAGCTGTCAGGTCATCTGCTCTGAAATCCATTATGAAAAACACCCGGAAACTGGTGCTTGACTTGAAATCCTTAGTTTACTAAATTGCAGAAATTATCTTTCAAAGCTTTTG
>NW_010163083.1:0-4875 GCF_000695765.1 Mesitornis unicolor
GTAATTCTCACTTTTTCATCATTTTGCGGCCTTTTAAGTGCCAAAGTCGAAAAGCAGCAAATATGTAAAGAAACTTTTAAATTGCCATAAAATGATAGAAAAGGGAGAGTAACAGACAGAAATTCCGAAAAAACTGAAGAAACACCAAAAAAAGGAGGAAACTACAAAACTCAGCAGTTATGCCTAGAAATTCCTAAATATCCACTATATCTAGCAAAAACACCAATATAAACCAGAAAAGCCAAGAAAGCTGAAAAAGTTTCTTTTTTAAGGTGATAAAGTTGAAAAGCAGCAGATATGTCAAGAAACTCTTCAATATATGAAAAAGGATGGAAAACTGAGAATAATAGGTTTAAACGACTAAAAAGCTGAAAAACTTCGAAAAAAGGACCAGAAAACACGGCAGTTTTTCATAGAAACTCCTAAATTGTCAATATATGTGGCAAAAGACCAAACATCAGCCAGAAAAGCCAAAAAAGCTGAAATAGCTCCTCTTTAAGTGGCTAAATTCGAAAATGGGCAGATATGTCAAGAAACCCTTAAATTGACACAAAATGATGAAAATGCAAGAATAATAGGCAGAAACTCCTAAAACGCTGAAAAATTCCAAAAAAAAATAGAAAAACAGAAAACTCAGCAGTTACGCCTAGAAACTCCTAAATTGTCAATTAGCAAAAGCCAATAAAGCAAAATCTTTAGCAAAAATCCCAACATCAGCCAGAAAAGACAAAAAAGCTGTGAAAGTTCCTTATTTAAGGTGCTGAAGTCGAAAAGCAGCAGATATGTCAAGCAACTCTTAAATTGCCACAAAATGATAGAAAAGTGAGAAAAATAGGGAGAAATGCCTGAAAAGCTACAGAAATTCAAAAAAAAGAAGGAAACAACAAAATTCAGCACTTATGCCTAGGAACTACTAAATAGCCAATATATCTAGCAAAAATACCAATATAAGCCTGTAAAGCAAAAAAAGCTGAAATAGTTCCTTTTTTAAGTCGCGAAAGTGGAAAAGCAGCAGATATCTCAAGAAACTCTTAAGTTGCCACAAAATGATGGCAAATTGAGAATAATAGGAAGAAAATTAATAAAAAGCTTCAAAAATTCAATAAAACGAATACCACAAACCTCAGCAGTTATGCGTAGAAACTCTTAAATTGCCAATATATGTAGCAAAAGACCGAACATCAGCCAGAAAAGCCAAAAAAGCTGAAATAGCTCCTCTTTAAGTGGCTAAATTCGAAAATGGGCAGATATGTCAAGAAACCCTTAAATTGACACAAAATGATGAAAATGCAAGAATAATAGGCAGAAACTCCTAAAACGCTGAAAAATTCCAAAAAAAAATAGAAAAACAGAAAACTCAGCAGTTACGCCTAGAAACTCCTAAATTGTCAATTAGCAAAAGCCAATAAAGCAAAATCTTTAGCAAAAATCCCAACATCAGCCAGAAAAGACAAAAAAGCTGTGAAAGTTCCTTATTTAAGGTGCTGAAGTCGAAAAGCAGCAGATATGTCAAGCAACTCTTAAATTGCCACAAAATGATAGAAAAGTGAGAAAAATAGGGAGAAATGCCTGAAAAGCTACAGAAATTCAAAAAAAAGAAGGAAACAACAAAATTCAGCACTTATGCCTAGGAACTACTAAATAGCCAATATATCTAGCAAAAATACCAATATAAGCCTGTAAAGCAAAAAAAGCTGAAATAGTTCCTTTTTTAAGTCGCGAAAGTGGAAAAGCAGCAGATATCTCAAGAAACTCTTAAGTTGCCACAAAATGATGCAAACTGGGAATCATAGGAAGAAAAGCCTAAAATGACAAAGAAAAATTCAAAAAAAGGAGAGAAACAGAAAACTCAGCAGTTATGTTTAGAAACTCTTAAATTGTCAAGTAGCAAAAGCCAATATAGAAAAAGCTTAACCAAAAGCCCCAACATCAGCCAGGAAAGCCAAAAAAGGCGAGAAAATTCCTTTTTTAAGGTGCTAAAGTGGAAAAGCAGCAGATATCTCAAGAAACTCTTAAATTGACTCAAATAGATGGAAAACTGAGAATAATAGGCAGAAACTCCGAAAAAGCTGAAAAAACTCCAAAAAAGCTAGAAAACTACACTCATAAATTGCAAATATAAATTGCACAACACAAAATATCTGCCAGAAATGCCAAAAAAGATGAAAAAGTTCCTTTTTTAGGTGCTAAAGTCGAAAATCAGCAGATATCTCAAGAAACTCTTAAATTGCCTCAAAGTGATAGTAAGTTTAGAATAGGAAAAAGGATAGAAAAGAAAGAATAATAGGCTCAAACGACTAAAAAGCTGAAAAACTTCAAAAAAAAGGAGAAAAACACAGAACTCGGCAGTTATGCCTAGAAACTCCTAAATTGCCAATATATGTGGCAAAAGCCCCATCAGCCAGAAAAGCCAAAAAAGCTGAAATAGCTCCTCTTTAAGTGTCTAAATTTGAAAATGGGCAGATACGTCAAGAAACCCTAAAATTGCCACAAAATGATAGAAAGGTGAGAAAAGCAGGGAGAAATGCCTGAAAAGCTACAGTTGCAAAAAAAGAGAAAAACAGAAAACTCAGCAGTTATGCCTAGAAACTCCTAAATTGTCATTTAGCAAAAGCCAATAAAGCAAAAGCTTTAGCAAAAATCCCAACGTCAGCCAGAAAACCCAAAAAGCTGTGAAAGTTCCTTTTCTAAGATGCTAAAGTCGAAAAGCAGCAGATATGTCAAGAACCTCTTAAATTGCCAGAAAATGATACAAAGGCGAGAATAATAAGGCAAAACTTTTGAAAATCTGAAAAAATCAAAAAAAGGAGAAAAACAGAAACTCAGCAGCATAAGCCTAGAATCTCTTAAATTGCCAATATATGTAGCAAAAGCCCCAACATCAGCCTGAAAAGCCAAAAAAGCAGAGAAAGTTCATTTTGTAGTTGCTAAAGTAGAAAAACAAAGCTATATCAAGAAAGTCTTTAATTGCCAAAAAGGAGACGTCTCTCAAATGAAAACGGTCAATCCAAAGATGCTAGGAGTAAAGGCAGGTGCTTGGTCTTGTCTTTTCTGAACGATTGCCACATTAAAACCAGGATCTGGGAAGCTACAAAGAAGGCCTGGTGGGTTACGTTGGACTCCCAGGGAAGAAAAGAAGCCAAGAAGCCCAGGATTTGTGACTCTGCAAAACTTCATAATAGAAAAGGTAACACCATGCAACAGCTTTCAGTCTCATCAACGTTGGTGAGGCAGTAGAGATTGACCATTTCTATCTGAGGGATGGCTCCCAATAGCAGCCATGAAATTTGAAGGTGAAAATGGACAGAGAGCAAAGAATGAAAGCTCATGCTGAATTTCTCCTTCCATGTGAAGTGCTTCTGTAGCCAACCAAAACTTTGGGCTGGTCTTGTCTTTTCTGAACGATTGCCACATTAAAACCAGGATCTGGGAAGCTACAAAGAAGGCCTGGTGGGTTACGTTGGACTCCCAGGGAAGAAAAGAAGCCAAGAAGCCCAGGATTTGTGACTCTGCAAAACTTCATAATAGAAAAGGTAACACCATGCAACAGCTTTCAGTCTCATCAACGTTGGTGAGGCAGTAGAGATTGACCATTTCCATCTGAGAGATGGCTCCTACCAGCAGCCACGAAGTTGAAGGTGAACATGGACCAGCAAGCAAAGCATGTAAGGTGCAGAGAGCAAAGCCTTGTTTGGCTACAGAAGCACTTGCCAAGGAAGGAGGAATCCAGCAAGAGATTCCTGTCCTAGTCCCTTTCTAGTGTGAGTTGAAGTCAAACGTTTGCCGTATTGAATTCACGTATTGAAAAGACTCTTGTCTTTTAAGTCTATCTGCAGCACCACAAAGCCTAGAGTCCTGGACTTCTTTGCTTCCCTGTGAAGCCAACAATTGCCACCAGGTTTTCTCTGTAACTGCCCAGAGCCTGCTTTCAATATGGCAAAAGTTCGACTGTAACTCACACTGGAAAGGGGCTAGGAATGAAACCTCTTGCTGGATTTCTCCTTCCATACAAAGTGCTTCTGTAGCCAAACAAAGCTGAACTGCTTTCAATACGGCAAACATACAACCCTAACTGACAGTGGAAAGAGGCGAGGAATAAAAGCTGTTGCTGGATTTCTCCTTTCATGCAACTTGCTTCTGTAGCCAAAGAAAGTCTTGGCCTGTGTTATTCTGTGATTTTCTATCTCGTCCCTGTTCGTCTTCAGTCTTAGTGGCTGCTGGTGGGAGCCGTCTCTCAAATGGAAACGGTCAAGCTCTTCTCCCACTCCAAAGATGCTAGGACTGAAGACTGTTGCAGGCACCTGTCTTTTCTGTTAAACCAATTTGTAGCCTTACAAAGCCTGGCATTGGAGGATTCTTTGCTTCCCTGGGAAGCCAATGTTCCCAACCATGATTTCTCTGGAGCTGCCCAGAGCCTGCTTTCAATATGGCAAACGTTTGACTCTAACTCACACCAGAAAGGGGCGAGGACTGAAAGCTGTTGCTGGATTCCTCCTTCCATGCAACGTGCTTCTGCAGCCAAACAAAGCTTTGGGCTGCGAAGTTCTGTGTTTTGCTATCTCATCCATGTTCGCCTCCAATTCTCTTGGCTACTGGTAGGAGCTGTCTCTGAAATGGAGACACTCAAGCTCTTCTCCCACACCAAAGATGCAAGGACTGAAGACTGTTGCTGGCTCTAGTCTTTTCTGTTTAGACAATTTGTAGCCTTACAATGCCTGGCCTTCTGGGATTCTTTACTTCCCTGGGAAGCCAATGCTTACAACCATGCTTTCTCTGGAGCTGCCCAGAGCCTGGTTTCAATATGGCAAACGTTCGACTCTAAGTCACACTGGAAAGTGGCTAAAAATGAAAGCTGTTTCTGGATTTCTCCTTCCA
>NW_010163084.1:0-10745 GCF_000695765.1 Mesitornis unicolor
CTGGGTGAGCTTTTGAGGTCCCTTCCAACTCGTCATATTCTGTGATTCTCTGATGACAAAAGGATGTCCCTACTCCTCTTGTACCACAAGCACCAGCAGCGCGGATGCAGGAATCTTTACCAACAACCTTTTATTTTCAAGTTTTGCAGGTTGACTTGCTTTCCCAGCTCTTGTGTTTGGTGAAATATAGGTGAGTGCTTGCAGTCCTAAACCTTTTTCCTTACAAAATTAAATCAGTGCCCTTGCCCTCCTTGGCTTTTGCACCTCTGCCGCGCTGCCGAGTGTTCACCGTGCTCCGGCATTTGATGTGACAGCGCTGGAATTTCTTATTCCTGTGGCTTTTTCTCTAGGAAAAAACTAGAAGTAAGTGCTGAAAATGAAAATATAGAAATATTAATACAAAGAGATATAATTCAAACCAATTATTTTAGTGTTAAAGATGTGGCAGCTCTATGGACGAGGAGCTGCGCCGTGCGCGTTTGCCGCGCGTCTGTCGCTGGAGCAGCGGCTGCGATGCACGCTCCAAGAAACAGGAGAAGCGGGGATTTTTTGGGGAATCTCTGGTGCTGCCCTTCCTCCGCCCGCAGCCCTGCAGAGGGCACTCGTGCCCCTCGCATCTCCCCGGCCCACCTTTTTCTGGTTATTGATGGCCTAATTTCGTCTTTATGTGAAAGAAAGCAGATATCAAGTAATTTGCAGCAATAACCTGCTAATGCTGGGCCAGTATCAAAACTCCCATGTTCATTTCAAGTGGCAGATAAAACACTAATATATAATTATCCTTGCAAATTGGATTGTTTTAAATAACCAAAAGGCTATGGCCAGGAGAAAACTATCCCATTTCCCTTGAGTTACTATTGCGGTGTAATTGCTGCGTTCAATCAATTTCCTTGGCATTAGAAATTCCATCACAATCAACATTAAGCTTTATTCATTGTGATGGCTAAGAGCCGGGCCATTTCTCCTCTTTTCCTTAACTGGCAAAATTAATCAGGGAAAAGATTTTAAACATTTACCCGTGCGAAAGAGGTCAGCTCTGCCACTATATTGCTCAGCAGATAAGGGGGCTAATAAAAAGAAAATTGAATTACTAATGATCGCCAGGAACAGAGTATATAAAACCTGGCAATCGCCCGGTTCAGGAAAAAAGAGAATCAATTTTCTTCGGACAAGGTGCGCTCGTTTTTTATTTTGGCGCATATTATCAGCAATTTAATTTGAAAGCGCATAAACAGGAGGAAACGGTTAGGAAAATAATGAGCCCGAAGGTGTAAAAAGGCTGCAGGATATATGCTGTACACAATTTATTTGGCACAACAGATAATCACTTTAATTGAATTCAAAACTGCATTGTTCAGCAGCAGCGGCGACGGTGGTGGCGCGGGTTGCCCGCCTCGCCCGGGGGGGATTTCGGAATATTGCGAAGATGCCGGCGAGAGCCTCCTCGGTGTCTTTTTTTTATTTTTCCCCTCTGAAATGTCCCCTTCCGGGCAGGACTCCTCAGCCGTGTGCCCGGGATTGCTTAGGCACGGTCACAGCTCACTGAAATTGGGAGATGAGGAAAATCAGAGGCAGATTTCTCTAGGGATCTTGATTGTATCACTACGTGTGTTTTGTTTCTTAAATAATTTTGCGATTGCCAGGTGTGGTGGTTTAAGTGTGAGATCGTCACGTAAGCGTGCGGGGTGGAAAGCGGTCGGGTCATCTTCTGCTTCGGGTGAACTTATTAACTCTGTTCTCCTGAGACCTCACCTGGAGCCCTGCGTCCAGCTCCGGGGCCACCAACATCAGAAGGACATGGAGTTGGTGTCCAAAGGAGGCCACGGAGATGCTGAGGGGCTGGAGCAGCTCTGCTATGGGGACAGCTGAGAGAGTTGGGGTTGTTCACCCTGGAGAAGAAAAGGCTCTGGGGGGTCTTATAGCGACCTTCCAGGACCTGAGGGGGTACAGGAAAGCTGGGCAGAGACTTTTTACAAGGGCATGGAGTGATAGGATGAGAAGTGACGGCTTTAAAGTGGAAGGGGAGAGATTTAGACTGGATATTAGGATGAAATCCTTCCCTGTGAGGTGGTGAGGCCCTGGCCCAGGTTGCCCAGAGAAGCTGTGGGTGCCCCCTCCCTGGCAGTGCCCAAGGCCAGGTTGGACGGGGCTTGGAGCAGCCTGGGCTGGTGGAGGTGTCCCTGCCCATGGAGGGGTTGGACTGGGTGGGCTTTAAGGTCCCTTCCCACCCAAACCACTTTATTCTATGATTTCACCATGTCGTACCCAACTCTCCGAAGTTAAAAGCCTGGCTGCCTCCTCCTGCTTACAGCGACCTCCTGATCTGCGTATTACGTGAGTTTTTAAGTAGTAGTTTTTGGGTTATAGCTGGGAGACGTGGCTGGTGGGAACAATGCTTTTGCTGCTGCGGGTCGGTACGATTGCCATGCGCAGAGATGCCCCACGAGAGGCTTTCTGACTGTGCCATGGAGCTTCATCCTTGAATTGCTCCTGGTTTTTGGGCTTGGAAAGCAGAGCAAACTCATGCCGTGGTGGGAATAATCCCGTTATTCAGCACTTTGCATGGTCAGAGTGCTTTGCAGGCATTAACTAATGAAAAAGCAGAGCGGACTCGTGCCGTGGTGGGAATAATCCCGTTATTCGGCACTTTGCCTGCTCAGAGTGCTTTGCAGGCATTAACTAATGAAATGGTGCTATGGGAAGGTGGCACAGGAGGGGCTGTGTTACCGTCTCCACTGTACACATAGCAAAGGAAGCCAAATATTTGGGGAACCGCAGCAACGACCGTTCTGTGGCTGTGCAAATCCGGACTCGTGCCGTGGTGGGAATAATCCCGTTATTCGGCACTTTGCCTGCTCAGAGTGCTTTGCAGGCATTAACTAATGAAATGGTGCTATGGGAAGGTGGCACAGGAGGGGCTGTGTTACCGTCTCCACTGTACACATAGCAAAGGAAGCCAAATATTTGGGGAACCGCAGCAACGACCGTTCTGTGGCTGTGCAAATCCGTGGCAAGAGTAAATTTTGAGCCTGTCCTTTGTTGCATCCACTGCACGCAGAGCTAGGAGAGCAGTTTTTCGTGTTTCCCTTGCCTTTAAAATATCCCTTTCCTGGTTATCTTTGCCTTTCTCAAGCTCCAGATTGAGATAAGGCAGCGGTTCGTGTCTTGACGTGACAGGAACAAGAGGAAATGACCTCAAGTTGTGCCAGGGGAGGGTTAGATTGAATATTAGGGATAATTTCTTTACTGAAAGGGTTGTCAAGCACTGGAAGGGGCTGCCCAGGGACGTGATTGAGTCCCCATCCCTGAAGGGGATTCAAAAACCGTGTGGATGTGGCACTTGGGGACATGGTTTAGTGGCCATGGTGGGGTTGGGTTTGATGATCTTAGAGGTCTCTTCCAACCTTCACGATTCTGTGATTCGTGTTGCCACCTTCTTGCTCGCCCTGTCCTGCCACCATTAGCACTGAAGCTGGTGTCCCTGAACGTCCCCAAATCCTCTTTGTATTTCCTTCTTTTCAGAGAAGAAATCCCACCAAGATTCACCAGTCCCGCTTCACCCTGCAAAAGAGTTCTTACAACTTTAATTTCAGCCAGAGCGATGGTACCTTCTAAATAAACCCATCCCTAAACCCTCATTTTCACTCAGTAACATGCGAGGCTGTTGGGACGGGCAAGGGGCGCCTGCTCGGAAAAAGGCTGGCAGCAGGAGTGGAAGGAGCTGCCTTGCATTGCTCGTGCCCAGGCGAGCGCAGCGAGTCAACGGGGCGTAAATGGCGAGGAGTAAGTTATGGCTGGCATCCGAATGCTCAGCTGCTGTTAATTTTATTGACACTGGGTGTTTGGATCCTTCTGGCAGCTTTGAAAATCTCAGCAATGGGTTTTATACCCCCTTCTATTTTTTTTTTTCCTTCTTTTCTTTCTTCTAAAGTGAAGGCCAATCAGTAACAATATTCCAACTGGTTCAAAAATACTTCAGTATTTCAAAAATTTGAGGTTTTTATTTTTTTAAGCTGTTTTTCTTGCTTTATATGTATATATTTTTAATTTTCAGTGAATTGCACAAGGTGTTGCTGCTGTCTGCGAGGTGACATCTCGGATCATGTAACATGTGGTGGAGTTGCCATCCCTGGAGGGGTTCAAGAAGCTCCTGGATGTGGGACTTGGGGACGTGGTTTAGTGGCCATGGTGGGGTTGGGTTGAGGGTTGGACTTGATGATTTTTAGAGGTCTCTTCCAACCTTAATGACTCTGTGATACGAATGAAGCTGGTGCAGTGTCTCTGTAACTTCTTACTAGGAGTCTGAGGTGGTGATCCCTGCCCTTGTATCACACTCAGGACCCCTTGGACTTTGTTGTGTCTTTTCCTCTGCTCCATCATTACTTTTCTCTTTCTGATTAGGTCCTTCCTCGAATGAAGCTGGTGCAGTGTCTCTGTAACTTCTTACTAGGAGTCTGAGGTGGTGATCCCTGCCCTTGTATCACACTCAGGACCCCTTGGACTTTGTTGTGTCTTTTCCTCTGCTCCATCATTACTTTTCTCTTTCTGATTAGGTCCTTCCTATCACAGAGTCACAGAATATGAGGAGTTGGAAGGGACCTCGAAAGCTTATCCAGTCCAACCCCTGCCAGAGCAGGATCACCCAGACCAGGTCACACAGGAACACGGCCAGGCAGGTTTTGAATGTCTGCAGAGGAGACTCCACAACCTCTCTGGGCAGCCTGGGCCATGCTCTGGCACCTTCACAGTAAAGAAGTTTTTCCTCATGTCCAGATTGAACCTCCTGTGCTCCAGCTTGGGACCATTGCCCCTTGTCCTGTCCTTGGACATCCCAGAGCAGAGCCTGACTCCTTCCTCCTGACACTTGCCCTTTCCAAATTGAGGGTTGCCCTCATTCATGGGGATCAGTCTCCTCTGCTCCAAGCTCAAGAGCCCCAGCTCCCTCAGCCGCTCCTTATGAGGAAGATGCTCCACTCCTATCCAAACCCTTTGCAGTTTCGAGGTTGATGCTGCTGCCGTACGTAGCTTTGACCTTGCCCGTAAATCGTTGTCTGGTCTCTTTTCTCCCTTGTCCTTGGCAGCCAAGGGTGGAGCGTGGCTGGTGAAGTCGCCTCTGGCTCCTTCGCGGTAACTGGGAAAAGTTCACATACTTGGCTTCTTGCCGGCCCGGGTTACGTCAGCGTTCGTAAGTAACGGTTTTGGGTTTCTGGCTTTACTTGGCATTTTACAGGTGACTCGTCCCGCGCCGCAGGAGGAGCTGCAGGCAGCCAGCAGCGGGGATTCTGTTTTCGGAGACCTCTCTTCTTAAAAATAACAGCTCGCTTCGAGCAAGGGAAGTCAGCGTTGTTACATGAGGAGGTGTCGCCTTCTCCTCAGCGTTTGGATTTGGGGTCAGGTGAAATAGTGACTGAAATAAGGGGAGTATCCAGAGCAAAATGCGTCAGAGACATGGTCTGAAGGTGCTGAAAGAAGATAAAGATAAGTGCAAGGGTGTCCTTGTGTGGGTGTGAGACCTTTGATAGGAGTAAAGGTGTGGGCCAAGTGATGATCTGAGGAGCAGCAGAGCCCCTCTGCCTTTCACATTCAGTTGCTTTAAATTCTTCTTAATTACTGTGCCCGCTCCTTTTCCCTTTTCCTGCACAATTCAAACTTCATTCTCGGTTTAGTGTTGAAAAATCACCTTTCAATACCCATCTCCCCTGTTTTCCTCCTCCTCTCCTGTACCCGCGTGCCGTGCCAGCTACCGTTCGGTTGGGCAATTCTGTTTCGTAGCCAGCAGCTCTTTGGGGAATAATATATTTATACACTAATAGGAGAAAATATTTGGCTTTGGGGACGCACGACATCCGTTCATTGGCAGTGACCCTTGATATTTTCAAGTCCGTGGGGAGCTTTTCGAAGGATTCGAACCTTGTGGGGACCACGCGGCGCAGAGCGAAAATAGAAATGGAAAAAAAAAACCACCAACAGCAAAAAATCAAGGGAATAAAATAGAAAATAGAGCAGTAAGGTCTCAGCGCAGAGCTTCTCCGGGGCCTTGCGTCGTGCCGCTACTTGGCGAGCTCTTGTAACCTGTTACTCCAAATACAGCATCCTCCTGTTATTTAACATCCTTGCTGTTATTTAACGATGGCAAGGCTTGTGTTCGTTACTGGAAGGACAGAGCAGATACAAAAGACTTTATAGCTCGTGCTACCAGAGGCTTGACGCTGTTGCGATGACTTTATTCACACGCAGAATCACACACAGAATCGCTTGGTTTGAAAAGCCCTCTGAGATCATCACGTCCAACCGTTCCTGTCTACCCCCTAAACCATATCCCTAAGTACCTCATCTACCCGCTCTTTAAATACATCCAGGGATGGTGACTCCACCACCTCCCTGGGCAGCCTGTGCCAGCTTCTGACAACCCTCTCAGTAAAGAGCTTCCTCCTTATCTCTAACCTGAACCTCCCTTGGCACAGCTTGGTGCCATTTCCCCTTGTTCTATCCCCCATCCCCTGGGAGAAGAGCCCAGCACCCACCTCTCTACAAGCTCCCTTGAGGCAGTTGTAGGTGGTGCTGAGGTCTCCCCTCAGCCTTCTCTTCTCCAGTCTAAACAACCCCAGTTCCCTCAGCCGCTCCTCATAAGGCTTGTTCTCCAGACCCCTCACCATCCTTGTTGATGCGTGACGTGCGATTTCTCCGCTTTTTGGGGTTATTTTTTGTTGTTGTTTCTAGTGGTTGATGGCTGCAAACCTTGGGTGTAATTTTGAGCTGGGTTTGTCCCTCGCTTGAACGGGTTCGTCTTCGTCTGGATGCGTGCTGAAGCTTTTCAAACAGTTTTCATCCTGTCTGGCTCGCCCTGATGCTCTGAATTGTGCTGAATTTCGGCGCCGCTTCCTCTTATCCCCTCGGTTGTCTTTCCTTGGGCTCTTAAATTAAAAAGAAAGAAAATAAAAGCGGGCATTTAAGACACTTGAAAGAAATCCGAATGCCTCCGTAAGCTGAAGCTTGGCAATGAGTCTCTTTTGTCTTCCTTATTTCCTCCTTTTGCTATTTTCTTTCACCTCATACACAGAAATGACTGAAGGGGTCCCTGGCACGGTCACAGTTGCAATTTCTGATGTTTCTTGTGCTGTGGGGATGATCGCAGCGTCCCCCGCAGCGCTGTCAGGGCTCCCCGAATCCCACCCCGGCAGATGCTCGACTCCTTGTAAAACCCGCGTAGCTTGCCCTGCTCTGCTTTCTGCTTCCCGTTCTCCTCCAAATCCCTATTTACAAGTCTTTTATTGACATTTGATTTGATTTTGCAAACCCTTCCCGTTTGATTTTCCTCAATTCACATGTTTCCTATGGCGATTCCTCTCTCTTGCCGGCGAGCCGAGCTGGAAGCCGTTCGTTCGAGGCCTCGCCTGTTAATTTTGTGTGCTCTCCCAAGCGATAGAAATGAATCACACCCCTCAGAAAACGGAACAGATGCGTAAGTGCACCTGGGGTAAGTGCTTTTGTGGACTTGACAGCATCTCACGAGTCCTACAAAACTCTGCTGTTGCAGCAGCTTTTGCCGGTGCGAGTTTCTGCTTTGGTCGAAGGGATTGGGGGGGGGAAGCAGCGTTTCCTTCGGTTGTCAACGGGAATTTTGCCTCTTGCCCCCGGGAAATTGGAGTTTGGGGAATGTTTCATCTCCCCTTACGCCTCTGTATAATCCGCACGCGTGCGGTTTTTGGCAGGCGTCTGTTTGGGATGGTGCTTGTTTTGAATAGGAGCAAGGAAGGGTGTTGTGTGGGTTCAGATCTGTTCCCAAAACGGATCCTGCATGTCCTTAGCCGTTAAATCCTGCCCTGGAGGCTCTCTGGTGGAAAAGGGCAGGAGCATACTTGGAGCCATTCGCTCCTGTGACAGAGAAGTGCGTGCCATTGCTCGCTGTGCTGGCAAATGTCCTGGGACATCTTGTCCTTGGGTGGGACACAGAAGTGCCTGGGAGGTGTCTGTGGGTGGGACGTGCCATACAACTTTGGTTTTCCTCGAAGAACCTGCCCAAAATGGGTCTTGAGGTAAAACAAACAAGGTGGTGTGTACTGGCACCCCGTTTCATTACATTACACGTAACCAGCGTCAAGACAAGAGGAAATGGCTTTAAGTTGTGCCACGGGAGGGTTAGATTGAATCTGAGGGAAAATTTCTTTACTGGAAGAGTGGTCAAGCACTGGAAGGGGCTGCCCAGGGCAGTGGTGGAGTCCCCATCCCTGGAGGGGTTCAAGAAGTGCGTGGATGTGGCACTTGGGGACATGGTTTAGTGGCCATGATGGGGTTGGGTTGACAGTTGAACTTGATGATCTTGGAGGTCTCTTCCAAACATAATGGTTCTGTGATGCTGTGATTTGTAGCCTGGGTAAAAATCAAAGAGATCTCTGGAAAAATAAGTCAGTAACTCCTCTACTCTGCTCTGGTGAGACCACAACTGCAGTGCTATGTCCAGCTGTGGGGTCCCCAACATAACAAGGATGTGGAGCTGTTGGAGCAAGTCCAGAGGACACCATGAAGATGCTCAGGGGCTTGAGCAGCTCTGCTATGGTGACAGGCTGAGAAAGTTGGGGTTGTTCAGCCTGGAGAAGTGAAGGCTCCCAGGGGACCTTATAGTGACCTTCCAGGACCTGAAAGGTGCCTATAAGAAAGCTGGGGAAGAGCTCTTTACATGGTCATGTAGCAGTGGGATGAGTGGTAATGGTTTTAAACTGCAAGAGGGGAGATTTAGATGAGATATTGGTAAGAAATCCTTCCCTGTGAGGTGGTGAGGCCCTGGCCCAGGGTGCCCAGAGAAGCTGTGGATGCTCCCTCCCTGGCAGTGCCCAAGGCCAGGTTGGACGGGGCTTGGAGCAGCCTGGGCTGGGGGAGGTGTCCCTGCTCATGGTGGGGTCGGACTGGGGGGGCTTTAAAGTCCCTTCCCACCCAAACCATTCTGTGACTTTACAAACTCTGAGCTTTCTGTGGTGACAAGGACGCACTTGAGTCAAGGGGCCCAGAGAGAACAGCTTCAAATGCTGCTTTTGGGGGGAAAAAAAACCCCAAAAACCCAAATCTGAACTACTTTCTTTTGAAGAACAGACCAACCTCTCACCCTAAAGTTGTCTTTTATTCTTGGCTGGGTGATGGCGTTTGGCTTGATTGGCGAGCTTAATCTAACGACGACGACTTCGAAATGATTTCCTTGTGAGGAGGTTGTTTGCGTGGTTATTTGGAAAGCGATGTACTCGGGGTGGAAGTATCCGTTATCAAGGAGAGGAATCAAAAGGGGATTTGTTAGGGTGAAACAAGTTCCTCAGAGATGCTACTCTCTCTCCCTCTCTCTCCATATATCTGTGTGTGTTTTTAAAATAAGATTTACTCTACTATCTCAACATTAACTGGGGCATTTTACAGTGCTCCCCTTCTGTGAGCTTCCGCGATCCATCATTCCCCTGCGAGCGTGCCGTTAGGTTTTACTACGCCAAACACCGTAAAAGGGCATTAGAGCAGTTAAATCTGGAGTCTTGCTTTCATAAGGAAAAAAGAAACTGCTGAATTAGGCAACGGAAAAGGCAACCGCAGCGATACTTTAATCTTGCATAAATTATCAGAAGAGTCAGAGGCTGGCGATTTTTATGTATTGTTGGAGCTCTGCTAATTAATTATTGCAGAATAATCGATGTTTCAAAGTACCCAAGTTTGGTCTTAATGGACTAGGGTATTTATTTTCAAGATGGCAGCTGTATTTTTGTTGTTGGGTTTTGTGTTTTCCTGACGTGGCAATGCTTTAATTTTACCCCCTTATCCGTGGGGTTAATGCGTGACTTTGCCTAAATATGTCCGGGGGAAATGATGACCGAACGAGGAAATATTACTCCATAAATAGCCAACGGCGTTGGCTTTGGAGCGAGACATTCCTGACGTCCAGGGCAAGTTGCGTCTCCACTATGAATATTTGAAGGATGAAGTGCTCTGAAGAAGCAGAGGAATTATTTAAGAGGCTATAAAATGGGGCCACAAATTGAGATGAAGCGGTCAACGTGCTGGGAAGATCTGTGCAACCGGAATGAGTGAGTTGATATATTTTTAAAATAGATGGCGAAGTTCTGGCCCCGTTGAAATTGTCTGGGCTTCAACTTTTACCCTTGTGCTTCGTAGTATATACATTTTAAACCCTAATGTCTCCTCTGTACAGGGGTAGAGTAGCGACGTGTCCCAGGTTGGTATCTCTGTGTATTAGATAGATAGGAAATGAGCAGGGAAATTTGGTAACCCGTCTTTTATTTATTTTTGTATATATCTTTATATCTATACCTATATTTTTATATCTATATCTATACCTATATCTTTATACCTATATCTGTATATCTATCTATACCTGTATCTATCTATCTAAATCTGTATCTATCTATATCTATCTATATATATGAGTAAATTATGTTGTAATTATATATATAATGTGTATATATATATTATAGATAATATATGTAATCTGTGTATAGATATAATATATGTGTATATATGTATTATAGATAATATATATGTAATGTGTGTGTATATATATATGCAATGTGTGTATATATATGCAATGCATATACCTATATATATAAATATATGTACATATATATAATATGTACATGTATATATGTATGTATAAGTACTATATATGTATTTATGTACTATATTTATATATGTGTTTATGTACTATATATGTGTGTGTGTGTGTATATATGTGTGTATATATATATATGAGGGGC
>NW_010163084.1:10795-14044 GCF_000695765.1 Mesitornis unicolor
AGAGCCACAAAGATGATGGAGGGAGTGGAGCATCTCCCTTATGAGGAGCGGCTGAGGGAGCTGGGGCTCTTGAGCTTGGAGCAGAGGAGACTGAGGGGTGACCTCATTCATGGGGATCAATTTGGAAAGGGCGAGTGTCAGGAGGAAGGAGCCAGGCTCTGCTCTGGGATGTCCAATGTCAGGACAAGGGGCAATGGGAGCAAGCTGGAGCATGGGAGGTTCAACCTGAAGATGAGGAAGAACTTCTTTAGTGTGAGGGTGCCAAGCATGGCCCAGGCTGCCCAGAGAGGTTGTGGAGTCTCCTTCCCTGCAGACATTCAAAACCCGCCTGGCCGTGTTCCTGTGTGACCTGGTCTGGGTGATCCTGCTCTGGCAGGGGTTGGACTGGATGAGCTTTTGAGGTCCCTTCCAACTCCTCATACTCTGTGTTTCTGTGATATAGCCATTGCTATGTTAATGTTCTCTTAATCTGGCAGAATTCACGACATTTATTCAATTTCTGTGTTAGGGATCAAACCGAAAACAGATTCCTTTCATGGAAAATCGAAATAGAAACCTTTCCGAAGTGCCACAGCGGGACTTGTTATCATGTAAATAATTTCTTGACATTTGGGTTGTTTTCTTAATGTCATGGTTTGTAGCGGGTAAGTAGCAAATCACAAGAAGAGGTCTCTGCCAGCTCATAAAACAACGTTTTGCCCTTTTAACCTGCTTCCTTCATGTATTTAAAATAAAATTGTGATGTTTTGGCTCGGCGTGCTTCATTCAGGAGGGACCACCTTGCAGCAGGTTGGTGCTGGCTGTCTTAGAGCACTTCCCTGCCACATCCTCTGATCAGAAAGAGGAGGCAGACAGCCGAGGGATGCCTGGAAAAGCAAAAATGCAGATTAGAGAAGATGATCAGGGCCGTTATAGACAAGATGTAATTAAATATTTAGTGTTTAAATCATGTCTGTTGTTTGTCTAGTAATTGTGAAGTCGGGACGCTTGCTTTGCTGTATGTTCATCCTGGTCCTGGTTTCTAGGCTTGTTGAGTTGTTACCAACTTTGTGCTTCGTTTTGAATATGAATTAGCAATTTTTCCCTCCCCATACCAGTGGGATGCCCACTACCTCTCCTGCTGTCACCAGTTTCCCCCTGGGGCCGGGCAGGATGTGGTTGACATCTGCCACTGCCTGGACATGGTGTGGAGAAAGCAGCTTTGTTGAAAAGCATCCTAAATTTGATATCCTTGTTTGTCTCTTCTCAGTCCCTGCTTGGCCCCTCTGGATAAACAGGTGCCGGTGGGTGTGATTCCCAACAGCCGCTCTGCTGCTTGAATAACCCCGAGAGCGAGCTGTGTCTACACAGGGAGTTGTTCCTTCCTTCCTTTGGGGCTGGAGCATCCCACAGAATCACTGAGTTTGGAAGAGACCTCTAACATCAAGTCCAACATCAACCCAACCCCACCATGGCCACTAAACCATGTCCCAAAGTGCCACATCCATGGGTTTTTTGAACCCCTCCAGGGATGGGGACTCCCCCACTGCCCTGGGCAGCCCCTGCCAGTGCCTGAGAACCCTTTGGGGAAGGAATTTTCCCCCATACCCAATCTAAACCCCACCTGGCACAACTTGAAGCCATTTCCTCTCTTCCTGTCACGTGTTACATGGGAGAAGAGGCCAACGCCCCCCTCGCTACCCCCTCCTTTCAGGAGCTGCAGAGGGGATAAGGTCTCCCCTCACCTCCTTTTCTCCAGTTGAACCCCCCAAGTTCCCTCAGCTGCTCCCCATCTTTTCGGTGCTTCGGACCCCTCCCCAGCTCCGTTGCCCTTCTCTGGCCACGCTGCAGCCCCTCAATGTCCTTCTGGGAGTGAGGGGCCCAAAACTGACCCCAGGATTTGAGGAGCAGCATCACCAGTGTGCAGCACAGGGGCACAATCACTGCCCTGCTCCTCCAGTGTGCAGCGCAGGGGCACAATCACTGCCCTGCTCCTGCTGCCCACACTTTTCCTGATACACCTCAGGATGGCGTTGACCTTCTTGGCTCAAGGGCACATTGCTGGCTCATGGGCATCCTGCTGTCCACCAACACCCCCAGGTCCTTCCCAGCCACTCATTCCCTGCAGCGTCCATGGGGTTGTTGTGACCCAAGTGCAGGACCCAGCACTTGGCCTTGTTGAAGCTCATCCAATTGGCCTCAGCCCATGGATTCAGCCTATCCAGGTCCCTCTGCAGAGCCTTCCTACCCTCAAGCAGATCAACACTCCCTCCCAACTCAGTGTCATCTGCAAACTTGCTGAGGGAGCACTCAATCCCCTCATCCAGATCATTGATAAAGATGTTAAACAAGACTGGCCCCAAAACTGGGGAGCAGATCTTGTGGGATATTTGTTTTGAAGCGGTTAAATTTGCACGGGCAATCTGTCCGAGCCAGGGAAGCAGGGTATTGGCTTTTTACTAAAGGTAAAACTTTGCTGTGCTGAACAGATCTCGTACGTGGCTCAATAAGGTGCCTACTGCCTCTTCCTGCACTGGCCAAGCCATAGGATCTCTCCTGGGTGCTCTGGGCATTGCTTTCATTCCCCAAAATGAGCCAGCGGTGGGAAAGTGATGCCCCGCTGCCACCTTGTTCAACGTCTCGACTTGACGACGTTCTTGAATGAAACCCTCTGAATTCCCACCTGAAGCCGCCGGAGCGACATAAAGCCCCGTAATGAAACGTAATGAAGAATAGCAGCGTGAAATGAAGATGTTAAACCTCCGCTGGTGACGGGCAGTAAATCTGCAGCCTGGTCTTTCCCTTTGCTTTTTTCTCTATATTAAAGCGGGCAGCTCGTTTTATGTCTCCTTGTCTCATGGTCTTTTGAGCAGTGCACAGCACTGGGCGATCGGGACTTTTTTCTGTTCGCTTTTCTTCACGCTCTGCCTTGTAACTTTGGTCTCCTACTTCAATGATTTTGGGGACTTTTGGCTTTCAGAGGAGTTGCTCTTTGGCTCCTGGGTGTTTTAAATGATTTGATGTGTGGGAGTGAAGCTCAGGGTTCTTGTAGGAGCAGTGAGCGGCGCTAGGTCTGCTTTGCTCTCGCTGTCTCGGCCTGTGCTAAGCAGCAGTGGTTGGGAAGTGTGGACGTGCAACTTGATTTCTTTTACAGAGTAGTTTAGTTGATATAGTAACAATACCAATAATAACAATATATATTAGTATTTATAATCTTTTCTATTATAAAATAGCTATATAAATATTTGTAGTATATTTATGTAATATGTA
>NW_010163085.1:0-34750 GCF_000695765.1 Mesitornis unicolor
ACTTGGCAAAGATGATGGAGAGTGGTCCAGTTATCCTACCTGTTATACTGTAAAAAGTCTGTTAAAAATATCTATATACATTACCTGCATAGCTTCTTCCTGTACTCATACAAGAAGACACAACTGTCCATTTATCAGTTGTTGGATTATAATATTCCACTGTTGATAGATTACAGGAACCATCATCGCCTCCAACTACATACAAGAGACCATTTACAGCACAAACACCTAAAAAAAGACAGAAAACCAATATGAAAATTAGCAATTGGCTTGTTCATCCCATAAAAGCATGGTTTCTCTTCTGCGACATCACAAAAGCAGCAGAAATCCAGGACCACGGCACTTACACCAAATGATATTACCACTATTTTAAAGTAATTGTTGCATATACCTGCGTTCCTTCTGCACATGTTCATGTCTGCAACCTGCTTCCACGTAGTGGCGACAGGATCAAACACTTCAACACTTTTTCTTACCAAAGGACCGTCGTGACCACCGACTGCATAGAGTAAATTGTTTAACACACCAACACCTGTGAACATATGAAAATAGTGAAAATTAACCAGAGAATTATTTGACTGATACAGAGGAGAAACAACAACAAATACTACGTCCACTAACATAAATCCTTCATCCAGTCAATGTTAGGAACTACTTCAGAAAACATTTGGGTCAGGATGCGTTAAAGCAAAAAGACAGTAACTACTGCAAGACACCGATAAAATGTCTTGCATGCTCGTCTACTGTATTGCAGCATACAAAGACCAGAGCTGTTCTGCAACAGAAGATTTAGAAAATTTTGGACGAAAAAAGATATGCAGGAAAATGAAGATTGTTGAAATTTAGGACTAATTAGAAGTGACAGTAAATGAGACAGTGTGCTTAGCCAGCATAACAGAAATTTGACAAGATGATAAAGTGTAAGTGAATTTTTATAAAGTAAAAATTGTGCAGTACGGAAGATAAAAGCTGAATGGATGGACATTGTACAATAGGGATGTTTCCACTGAAGTGCTGGAATACCTTGTAAACATATATATCAAACAAAAGTAAAC
Organism: Mesitornis unicolor; assembly: GCF_000695765.1. Taxonomy (NCBI): domain Eukaryota; kingdom Metazoa; phylum Chordata; class Aves; order Mesitornithiformes; family Mesitornithidae; genus Mesitornis; species Mesitornis unicolor. Next base: position 1,056 of record NW_010163085.1, read on the forward strand.
AGAGTGAGCACCTTCCTCCTCCAGGATTTGGAGGACAACATCAAGCTTCCTTGAACCAAGTTTCAGTTATCAAAATATCCAAAAGGTTATTAAAGGGTCTTCTTTACTCCTAGGGTCTTCCTTTACTTTACAACAGAAGCTTATTAATCTCTAAACTTGAGATGAAGGAATAAAGCTAGTCTATATCTACTTGCTAATTGGATTGCAAATATTGAAAAGACTGTAATAGGGGAAGCAGAAAGGAAGGCCTGTTTGTGTATTTCTCACTTTATAATGCACTATTAGAACCCAAACATAATAGATTTCAGAAGTGCAGGGATTTTTTTGCATTGAAATTGTGAGTGATGGACCATAAAGACAACTGGAAAAAACACTACTATGAAAGTACATTGGGAACTCTGATATATGTCCCATTTAAGATTATGAAACTCAAAGCTGAGATAAAGATTTGCAAATATACTTCTTAAAGCATTCCATGGAAAGGGCACAGCTTAAAATCTTTATTAAAGGAAAACAGCAAATATGAATGCAAAAGATTAGTTATGTCCTTCAGAGAAAAAAAAATGCTAGGTTAAAAAAAACCAACAAAACCAAAACAAAACCCTGAGACCTTTGTAGCCAGCTGAAATATCCTTTAAAACATGTCACTAATATGGTATGTAAGAGCCATTCCTATATGGGGAGAGAAATTACTCCTGCTGTAATAACTCAATTTTCTTATTAAAAGAACAGGTTTTAATAATTAAAGAGGGGAAAGAAAGACTGAAGAGTTAATTGGTACTGCAAATATGAAAAATAGCTTCTTAATAGGACACTGCTTTATAATCATGCTATCTAATGCTTTATCAGTGATATTCACTACTCACATTTCCCCACATCCTTCCCAGTTAATTTCTCTTTTATTACTATTATTTCTAGCTATCATGTCACAGTATAGTGTGACAGCTTTTCTTTCTCCCACTCTGATCACACCTTATTAGACAGCAAAATACAACATTCATCTTGGGTAGCATTAAACATTACAGAGCTAGAAGGAGGGCTAAGATTTTTAGTTTAAACATGCAGTGTGATCTAAAGCCCCCCACCCAGGCTTTCTGTATAGTCACTGACCTTCCTATGCAGTGTGTAGAGTCTTCTCTCTGCCACACTGCCTTTTTTTCTTTGATGGCTCCTTAATTTTAATAATGCTCTCCATTCCTCTTTGGTGCTTCATTTTCCCTCAATCCCACTCCCAGTTTCCAAGTCCTACCTTATTTCTTGCTCCTTCCGTCTGTATCCTCTTGTTGCCGTCTTCTGAGTTCTCCTTTCTTTGTAATTTTTCTTTCCTGCCCATTTTTCAGGACCCTGTCTTATATCTCTCATCCCTCCCAAATGGCCTATATCTGGGTCTGAAGTGTCTCATCCCAATATGTTGCTGGAAACAGATCTGGCCCCGTATTGATCAACTGAGAAGCAGTTGGTACTAAAGAAGAGTAACTGAGGGTTAACCTCTGAAGTTGCTTTTGAATGAAGCTGAAGCAGTAGGAAAAGAAGAGGTGGGCGTAACTTCCTTGAGATGACCAGAGATCCAAAAGTTTAATACAGGAACAAAATTCTCTTTACTTAGCACCCATAATGCCACCAGGACTGATCACCTATTGAAACAGTTCTGGTGGTTTTGCATGTTTGGCCATGACAGCCAAACTCAATCAATAGTCATTTCACAATAAATTTTCACATTACCACCCACTCCTCCCCCATGCACAAATACAATTTTCCAAGTATTTAACAGAGCGGCACAGAAGAATGTTGATTATTTTACTCAATCATATGAATCTGAAATAGCTGACTACATTTACTTTTCCTCCTGATCCTTTTTAAGCAGAGGACAAGGTGAAATGCAGCAGAGAGTTGAGTAAACAAACACGATCCTGAGCTCTGGGATAAGGGGAGAGATGAGAGGGGCAGAAAGATCCCAGAAGTTAGTATATATGAGGCACTAATTCAGAGGTGTAGAAGTAATTTAACGTTAAAAAAAATCTGAAAATATCTAGTGTATAAATAGGCTATAAGCACAACGATAGTTTGCAAAAACAGAATATTAAAAAAAAAAAGCCGAGATAAAAATGGGTGTGCAGGCAGACTGCAAAATGAAGCTTTGTCACAACCCACCAACACTTTGTCTTTCTAAGGATACATGTAATTGCCCATTTTATACAAATATTTTCCTCAAAACTTGCCAATATTAGACAGGAGTATTTAATGATACCCTTACTGCAACTCTGTCCAGTTTTTAATCCAGAATTTACTTCCAAGATACACAAACTGAGTAACTAGAAGTTTTCCAAGACAACTATGTTTTGTCGAGATACAGCGTATCATGTTTCCTTCATTAATGTCATATTTTTAGTTTAGAAACACAATCAAAACATCACAAACTAAATATCTTAAATTCAGTAATGTATTTAATACTTTTATTTCTTTTGAAATAATTTGGATTTAATTAACATTATTATACAGATTAAAAACAGTTCAGAGTTAATAAAGAGTAATGGAAGGCAAGATGAAAAGTTGGAATAACTATTAATCATCTCTTTATTTGTAGCAGCATCTCTTCCAGTTATGAAGAACACTAATGCAATCACCAGCACATAGCTGAAGGGTGTTGCTAAAAGGAACCATTGACTACTTGGCAAAAAAGTGACTTAAACAACTAAAAAATAAACATAGAAAAATAGTATCATGTCATTTGACTTGAAAAAGTCCATGGGAACACATCTAGAGAAATAAAACAACTTCTGTAAGTTGAAAAAACCTGAAATACCAAAAGACAAATAGAGGACAGTGAACAGTAAATTATGAGTCCATAATATAAATAGTGAAAATGCTAAAGTCAGTTTGGAGCTGTGAAAGTATTATTTCATTAAACAAAAGTGGAATACCACAGGCACTGTTGATGTCTTTAAAGAGAAATATACATACTCAGAATCGCAAGGAAAAAAAATCCACACAAAAAAAAAGATAAGAAGGGATTTTTTAAGATTATAAAGAAATAAATGGATACACCTTGGCTAAATGATAAGGAAGGATAACATGTAGTAGCCTATACATATCCAAAGGATGTAAACATCAGGTGATGAGAAGAATTACTGAAGATGAAACAAAGGGTACATAAGTGGGAGTAATAGGATGAAACCAGTAATACAAACTTAAGAATGAACAAGGACAAAATTTCCTGCAGTGGATCAGAATGCAGAACAAGTCCTCCAAAGAGGTGGAAATCTAGTCACAGTTCACACAAAGTCAACCGGAAAACCCTGTTAGAAAAATCGTCCCTACACTGGCAAAGGGACATCTTTGAAGAAATGACATTTTTTTCATCCTGGCCATCTAGATTTTGATACTTCAGTATTTAGATGATTTTAAATTGATTGTCACAATCCATGCATACTAATCTGTATGTTAAAAACATCAGAAGTTATGGGAAGAGGAGGAACATGAAAAGTATGAAAAAGGAAAGGTATTTACTATTAACAGACTGAATCTTACTCTGTAGGACAGATTTGTGTTTACATCCTGCAATATATCAGTCATCTAAGACTAACACATTCTATTAGACTCGGATTGTAGCTTACCTTTTATATTTTTAGATAAATTTTAAAACCACAGCTCTGTTTCAGTTTTACAAGGATAGTTGATTCCTGCCCACTCACCTGCTCCACTCCGTCTAGTGCTCATTTCTGCAACATAGGTCCACTCGTTTGTATTAGCATCATAGCATTCTACTGAACTAAGGCACTGACGTGACGCCCCATCATAGCCACCAACAGCATACAGTTTACCTAGAAGGGTAACCAACAGAAACCTAAACATTTCTAATGCACACAGACTATACTGATACACAGGCTGAGGGGAAGTCATTGTTCTCTGAATTAGCTACTAATCAGTACCTGTCATCAATCAGTTACTGAGTTTCTATTTTGTAAATAGTTTTTGTCTTTGGATATAAAAGGCAGCCAGTATCCAACAAGAACACCACAGGTCAAAGATTATAAATTGCATAGCTGAAATACAAAGGTACTTTACCCTGTTTTTTTAAGAATTGTTCAAGCAAGCTAATTCAAGTACATTCAACATCAGAAGCACAAATAGGCTTCCTAGAAATATCAGAAATTCAGATGAAAATTACGTATGCAGTCTGCATTTTCAGATCAGGAACAGCAATGGTTTCTATGCAGTTAAAACACACACACATCTAATACTGTTCTAAGACCCAAGAGCCAGCCCAGGTCTCAACTGCACAAGCGACATTCAGGCTATTCACCACCAAGCTGACTCAAAAACCAAAAGTTTTCCTGGCACTGTCCTTGAGATCATCCTCAGCCTGCAACCAGCAAAGTCGGCCACAGATAACAGAGCTGACAATACTGCAGTGCTGCATCACTAAAGACCAATTTATAAGGTAATCACTTCAGTAATTGGGTTCCCTAGCTTTGCTGACATGCATAACCTAGAGCATGCATTCTTAGCAAGCTTTTTCTCAGCTGGCCTCAGGCACAGTTGAAGCTCTAAAAAAAAAAAAAAGAGATAATTAAAACAGCTATGCTAAAACCTGGTCAAAACCAAACAGAACAGTTACGCATTGTCCATACCATTTAAATTACAATGCTGAGCAAAAATATAAATCTGAAATATGTTTTCAAAAGTGAGAAAAGGTAGTAAATGATTGCATTTTTCTCCTTTCTTTTTAGTATCATTTGTCAACTTACCTCCAACAACGCCTACACCAACACTACTTCTTCTTGTGTTCATTGGAGCTACATGAAACCACTCATTAGTCTTTAAGTTGTAAACTTCGACTGATGATAAACCTATGAAGACAATATAACATTATTTTTTCTATAAATCTAGGTGGAACATAATGTCTACCTTCCAGAAAACGCTTCTCATCTGACAATTCAAATTATGTCATTTTAAGGACTGGTAAGTACTGTGCAAAAGGCACACCTGATGTTTAGATTTACAGTCAACCCATTCTTGGTGTCTTTAAGTGGGCAAATTAATAAAAGCTTTTGTGGAACTCTGAAAAATTCTTCCCTGGATATTTTCCTTTCTTTTTAATTAAGTCACAATGCTCTGTCCTACATATGATTCAGTAATTGTTACGGTAAAGGACAAATGGTTTAATGCATTTGTGAAAAGAATGAACAGTGTATGTCCCCGGCCTTCCCACAGGTCAGAGAAAGCTGTTGGTAATCCTACAGTATGTGAAAACACAGAGGTATATTTCATATGCAAACAGGACAAAAGAGACCAGGTAGTTTTCCTGCTCACATCTTCCATGAGTTAAGGACTCTAACTATAGAAGGAATACTGAAAGGGAACTTCCCAGAGATCCACTAGGCATTACGCCTAAACTCTTGGATGGAAGCAAACACTCCACTGCTCAGCTATTGGGTTGGCTAAATAGCAATTGTGGGTTTATTTTAATAGATGGACATACATGCCTTGAAGTGTGACTAACTTCATTTTAAACTGCAAATTCATTATGTAACTTGACAGCTGACAGGTCAAGCTTGTTTTAGAAAAAGAAAGTGCCCAACTTTGTTAACAATTATTTATTTGGCATAGATTTCAAAATGGAAAATCAAAAGGAACATTTTCCTCATATTTTGCTGTATTACTTCTGAAAAGGAAAAAATGCTGTGCAAGCTCCTGAAAAGTTATGTGATGTGTATGTTGAAGATGCCTTAAAACTACTGCAGTGTCAGAATTGGTTTGGTAAATTTTTGTCTGGAGATTTTTATGTTAAAGATGCACCACTCTCAGGAAGGCCAATCAAAGTTGATAACAGCGAAATAAAGGAAGTTATCAACTCCAGTTGGCATTTAATGACATGAGAGATTGATGATAATCTTTACATATTGAAATCCAGTGTTGAAAAAAATTTAAAACAACTTGGATATGTTAGGAGACCACATATTTGGCTAACACATGAGCTTAAAGAAATTAGTCTCGCTAAGCGTGTTGACATCTGTGATTCTCTCTTGAAATGTGAGGAAAACAATCCATTTTTTCAATGTATGATAACTGGCAATCAAAAATGGATCATCTACAGCAATGATGAATGAAAAAGATTGTGGAGCAAGCGTGACGAACCAGCTCAAAGCACATCAAATGCAGATAGTCACCAGCAGAAGATTATGCTGTCAGTCTGGTGGGATTTCAAAGGTATTGTGTATTTTGCATTGCTTTTGCATTGCTTCCTAGGGACCAATCCATTAATTTGGACATGTACTGTTGTCAACTGGATAAATTAAATCAAACAGAAGTGTTCAGAACTGGTGAAACACAAAGGTGTTGTGTTTCTCCATGATAATGCTACACCACATGCCAGTTTGGTCATTTGTCAAAAATTGTTACAGCTTGGCTGGGATGTGTTACCACATCCTCCATGTTCGCCAGACCTGGCACCATCAGACTACCATTTGTTTCGTTCTTTACAAAATGCCTTGAATGGTAAAACCTTCACTGCCGATGAGGATATCAAGTAATTCTTGGAACTGTTTTTTTGCCAAAAAAGAGAATAACTTTTTTTGAGCACAGAATCATGAAGTTGCCTGAAAGATGGCAAAAGGTAATTGAACAAAATCGATACTATATTGTTTAATACAGTTTTTTGTTTTCCAAGAAAAAATCACGTTTCATTTACCCAGAAAAAAATCCAATTACTTTTTGGGCAACCCAATAGAAGGATGTGACCACTAAGCACACTGCACACCACAAGATACTAAGCTACCATCATGCTTGGTTTCATCACAGCTACCAGGAAAGACACATTCAAATTTGATACAATTATGTCAGAAGTAGTCAAAGCTAATCAGCAGTATGTAAAGGCGATAATACCTGTACTCCCATCAAATCCTCCCACAGCATAAAGAAGGCCATTTAATACAGCTGCTCCCAGTGTGCTTCTCCGGTCTTGCATATTTGCAACACTTGACCACTGGTCCTTCACTGGATCATAGGAATCTACTGTGCGAACTCTCAATGAACCATTGAAACCACCAACAGCATAAACCATACCTCCCATGTACACCATGCCTAGAGCAGGGAAACGGGGAGGAAAGACGAGCGTTTCAGTCTGTGAATTAATTTTATTCCATACTGTCCTCTAAGTATGCAACTAGATGACAACTTAAAGTCACTACGCTATTGGGCTTTTGACAGTGTCCTAGAGCCACACTTCATTCAGATTAAGCACTGGAAGTTGACAGTTTTTGTTATTTCTAGCTCATACTTCTGAATATCATGCTTGCTGCACTTATCGGTTAGATATCTCAGCTGCTCAGATCACATTTTCAGTATCAGTTGGACACTTCTTCACATTCTTCAACTCATTTAATAATATGATATTTTAATGGTGAAATTACTCACTACTATAATGAATTAATATTTATATTTATTTATCCTCTGTATCTACAGAAGGCAATAAAGCAGTTTATTCTAGAGATTACAAACTGAAGCACAAATTAAGATCAAGTTATCAAACTCGTATTGTTCCAGATTAGCAAGTAATTTGAATGTTAAGAATGATCACTGAAGTGAAGGCTTAGCCCTTCTCAGATAAGTACTTTTAAGTACTTTACTGTTAAGTACTGTTCCAAAGAACATACAATGATTTATACAGACACTTAAATTCTGAAGCACTGCGAACCACAACAAAAAAATTAGGCATCATTTACCTGCTCTACATCTTCTGGAAGGCAATTCAGCCACCTGATGCCAGCGTTCTTCTTTAAAATCATAGCATTCAACACTGCGAATTGCCTTTGGTGCCTGCCCTCCAACTACCATCATCAACTAAAAGGGAGATAATACTACTTGTTATTTGCATATATGAGAGCATCTGAAAGATCAAAAAACTGTTAAAAAATAAAGCAAACTTATGTACAAGAAATAATTAATGGATGATTCTCTAAATAAGAAGTTTGAGTCTTGCAAGCTAGTCAAAGTTAAATTATTTTTATTTTTTAACACATGCAATTTGTAATTATTGTGTCCAGAGGAAGTATCCAAGGTAGAAAAGCAGGAAGAATTAGAATCTAGGTAGAGCTCCCATGAACGTGGCAGATTTTACTGTATCTTCACTTCCTACTCTGATCCCAGGTATGAGAATTCAGTGTCTATGATGTTCAATTGAACTGTGACCATCATTCACAGAATAACCTTATCTGGTTCCCTTGAGAGAAATGTGCTAAATCTGCTGAATGGAACCTCCTATTCCATTATTTCATTTGCTGTAACAGTACTATGCAAAAGCTTCTTTATTTCATTGGAAAGAAAATAATATCTAATGTTTGGTTTTGCATAAAATGAATAAAAGACTAAAAATGCTAAAATGCTTTTTAGCTAAAAATGGAATAAAATGCCTCAACTCAGAAGCATCAGTCCTTCCTTTGTTTTGGTTGGTTGGTTGGTTTTGTGTTTTTTTTAAATAGGCTTACTTCCCATAATTGTATATTTCTCAAATGCTAAAGCACTTATTAAAAAATATTTATTGGGAGGGGAGGTAGTAGTGGTGAGGTGTGTAGGTGAGATACTGAATCACATATATCGTCATAAGTAGTATGAAGTAGTATGGATCATAGAGCTAATCACTTGTTATATTTTTGTGAGAAATAAGTCTGCTACAAAACTTTTTACTGGAATACCCAAATGATGGTGATGCTTTCATGGAATCTGTCAAAATGGAGTTTGAAGAAATAACTACACTGGAAAAAATAAGGGTCTTACTTTTGGAAGGCTAGCGGGTGTTCTCAATTTCGTTCGAGTGCTTTTCATCAGTGCTCGTTGTTCAGTCGGCAGCAAGTGATACTTCATAGCTTCAATGAGGTAATCTTTACAAGCGCTGCTGTTTTTAACCAATATTTCCTCTTCAACTCTCTGTTTATTAATAGAAGTTTAACAAGGTCTGAGCATGTTAAGGAAGCAAAACAAATCACAATCTGAAGTGTAATAAAACCTGTGTTATATCACACAAGTGCACATTACTCTGATTTTTCAGATTGTCATTTAACCACAGACACAAATTTATGTGATAGCGTCTGGAGTCACTAAAAAGAAAGAATAAAAAACAGGAGATGTTGATTCTCAGTTAGTAAGTGGAAGAAACAATGTTAGGCAAGGTAAATAACTTTTCTTACAATCAAGTACATTTCTTGACTTTTCAAATACAGAGTATAGATCACTAAGGGGGGGAGTAATGGAGATGAATTTAACAAACTAGTAAGCTACCCACAACAATAAAAAACACAACAGAAAAACAAAACGAAACCAAATCCAGATTACAAATCAAACAAACAAAAAAAATCAACAAAAACACCTACTCAAAGTGGAGAAAATTCGTATCACAAAACCAGACTTTCTAAAATAAACACCTACCAAACTACTACTACACCTGCTAACCAATGTTAATAGCGAAGTCATATTTGTCCTGACACCAAAATAGTCAAAATGAGCTTATAAAATTTGAAAGAGCATATTATATCTCAACCAAATAAAAGAATGTTTACTTTTCAATATTTCCTAACCAACTTATAAATAGATAAAATTTTGAAGTTGAAAATTCACTTATGAAAACAAATCTCGTATCAAAGATCGTATTAAAAATGAAAGCTAACTTGATCTCAGCAAATTAAATCATTCACATTACTCATGTGGTATGACAAGTAGTCAGTCAAACAGATAAATTACTTACATCATTCTCTAAGCAGCAATCCTTCATTTGACTCTGTGCGCATGTGTGTATGCACACATACGTACGTGGTGGTGGCTGGCTGTTTATTTTTGCAATTAGTAACACATTATATTACACTGTTGTTTAAAATTAAAATTCTCCATCTAGCATTAAAAAAACCCAAACAAAACCAAACCAACCAAACAGTTGTTCACGTGCAGAAGAATTAGTATTCCTTTTTGCTTACCTGAACTAAATATTCCCGGGAAAGCAAAGGCAGCCGAACATGCTCCATCAGGCGTGCCATTAGCTCCTGCCTTACATCTTTGTCATGGTTAACCCACGCTATCACTGCTTCAAATACCTTCCAGGAAACAAACAAATGCAAGTCCTTTGACTTACAAATGCAACAGTATGAAAATATCCGTATGACTCCAAAAAACAGTTTTTGCTTATACTAAAATTCCCAACGTGAGAAAGACAACAGCAGTTACAGCTCCAGTTATTTCTGTATTTACCCACTACGAAATTCTGAAGATGCATAAGCCAGTCTCTGTTTATATCACTCTGCTTGTGCTTCAAGGACAGCTGTGCTACATTGACAAAACGCACACAGTAATTTCATTGATACTGAAAATCCGATGAAACTAGGTAAACAAACAACACGGCAACAACATACTACAATCCTCATCCTTTTCTTCCTTTCTTGGAGGATCAACCTTCCACATCATCACTCAAATTACTTCTCATCACCAAGTCTTACTAAAAGAGATCCCAAGCCTAGTTTCTCTTCTACTGCGCAGCAGTTCATCATACACTATAGCATAAAACCTTAATTATACTGCACAGAAGTAGCATCACATGTATCAACGTCAAAGTGATAGATCCGGACCTTCAGGGTATTATGGGAACAACAACACGACTTTGCTGGTTGCAGTTTAAGCAGTTCTAAGATGTAAAGTTTCGAAAAGGTTTTAACATGAAACACTACCTAGTCATACAAATCAGTATTCAAACATGTTTTTGAATACAATTTAGCCTCCTTTAAACAGAGATGTTAGTATATCTATATACTTCTTGGAAAAAAAAGAAAACCAATGTATTTTAAACTGAGAACAACTGATAAAAAAATGAAAACATCTACAACCTGAAAACCAGCAGAGGTTTGAAGCGTTGCACTGGGCTCACTGAAGATCAGAGTTTCAAAAATGGCTTTAAAAAAAATGAGATCCAGCTAAAGGTGAGCCAACACATATTTAAACTCAAATTTGGTTATACCAAGCTACCTAGCCATCTCCTTTGCAAGCCATATCTGTTCAGTTAAACAGCCTACATATACGTACAGAGTTCTAATACCTTTGCGGGACTGCTGATGTTAAGGTTAGTAGATGGCATATACTTGCTCTTCAAACTACTATTTTTAAGTTAGTTATCCTCTGGTAAACCAAACTCCTGTGTATGTGACTCAGAGCACGTGTTCTGTTTGTTCTGCTTGATAAGAAGGCATTTCCATTTAATATAGTTTCCATTTTTTTCAAAGAACAAAGGGTTATGGGATTTAATACAGTTTTAGGATTATTAAGAGTTGAGATTAGTTTTCAACATCAGACTGACAACACTTTTGGGAAAAATCCTTTAAACATGAGCACAATACATGCCTATTTTCACTGAGGAAACAAAGAATCCTTCCAAACAAGTATACAAGAGCAGTAAGGGCAAGCTTGCTCTTTCACCCAGAAGGATAAAAAGAATACTGTGATACAGATGGTCTTACCTTCTCTTCTGAGACAATCGTGAGTTTGTCACTGGATATAAGACTGCACACCTGCTCTACACCAAGATTGAGGTATTCTTCACTAAGTACGACATCAGAAAAGTGCTGTTCTGTTTAAAGGAAAAGTAGTGCTCTAACATACAGTGATAAGCATATCCCACAACAAGCATTAAAGCAGTAGAGGAAAAATAGAGGAAAACAAGTCAATATGCATGCTATTTTGTCATATTTAGAAGCAATACCTTAAAACATTTTATGTATGTTAAAGCTTGATCTCACAAACATCTTTTATATTTAAAGATCCTTTAAAATAATTGAAATATTAAAACATGATATACTAAAAGTAGCAATCATAGCAATTTACCATTTTTAGCATTGCTTCATGTCAGTATTCATTCTTGAAAATTACTTGAACTGCCTTTTGCTATCTTTGTATGCACAAAGACAGCAAAAAAGACTGCAGAAAAAGAACATGCTCTGTATGTTGTTGACAAACATGTTTTAAACCTGCAGTTCAACATGAACAATGGCTGATTTATTAGAACTAACCAGCAGTTTTGCAGTCTAATATAGGTCAAATAAAATAAGTCTGGAACCTGCTGTGTGTCTCAGAGGTTCTCCAAGGTCATAAAAATATTGCATATCACAAGCTCTACAATCTGTAGGTATGTAATTTTTCCTCAGTTGTTTTTAATGCCACAACTTTAAGTAAACAAAATGAATAAAATGTAATGTTTTAGTTGTAGAACCAAACATTTTCTTTTAACATAGAGCAATATATCTTTGTCAAGTTGTTCAGTTATTCAGTTGTCCTCTCCCTTCCTTTAAATTGCTTTTTAAGCCATTCAGTTGCTTAAAAAGTAACTCCATCCAGTTATTTGTTACTTTCCGCCCTTCAGCTATTCTTAACAGAAGTTGGAAAGGACAACTGTTACTAGGAATTTAAAAATTCACTCAAAATCAGAATTAGTAGAAAAAGATCATAAAACATGTTAAAATTAAAGAACTTTTCAAAGCATTTTTCTGTCATCCACTAGTGCTCTTATAGTTAAGACTCCAGACTTGACAAACTATCTTAAGCTCTTAAAAAAAAGTTAAATACTGAATGCTTCCAGATCAAGAAGCTTAAATTTTTCAGGTCAACTTTGCAGGGTACGACAGGTTTTTTGCACTGTACTAAAGATTAGAGAGCACAAGAAGATAAATCTAATACAGTATAATTCTTGTTCTTTATCTGGTTCAGAATCCTGTTACTTGAAATGGGCAGCACAAATTGCTTCAGACAAAAGTCCAAGAATATATATGGAAAGTATGATTAAAAAACCTTCTCCCATAAAGGTCTCACTGTAACTATGAAAGATGAGAGAATGGTAGCCAGAAGGATGATATTTTACATTAACCACATTTTACTAAACGATGAGTTTAGTGAGACACAGTCCAGTCCTCTTGAATCCTACTAAATTCTTGACTTTAGTACATTCCTATAGTAATAAGCCCACAGTCTCATTGAACAAAAATCTCTACATCTAAATTCAAGACCCAGTTTACCATTAGACCCAGTTTTCAATTAATATCCCCACATTCTAATGCTGACAAGGAAGGCCGCAACCTGTCTAGTCAAAGTCATTCATTATTCTATATTACTTTTTAGCCTTCATCTCTATTTAAAGTAGGCAGTCCTTGCTGTTTCAGTCCCTCATCCTACCAGCCTTTTCATTCACACAATTATCATGACTACAAGTCCTTCTAATTCTGATGGATGTTTAGTATTTTCTGCTATATTTCAGGCAATGGGAGAGAAAGGATGAGGAGAAATACTACTGATTTTTATAATACCACCATTACTCTTCCCCTCTTAAAATCTTCATGCCTGTTTGCTTTTCAGACTACAAATATGCAGTTTCTTAAGCCGGAGTAGAATTTTCTGAGGTACACATTGAAAGGAGTATCTGATTAATTTTATTATTTGCATAAGGCAAACAGAAATTGAGAAAGGTAATTTGCTTAAATTAGTTTTATTATAAACTCCAAATTTCAACTGACAGTGCCACAAAACAGCATGTCTGACTGTACTTCGAAGCTGAGTTACGAAGCAAACATAAAGGGGAAGCAACACTCATCGAAATCTCAAAGAAATCTGAGGTTCAGAAGCTTGTTCATCTTCCCTTGAGAAAACCAATCCAACAGTGGATCACATCCAGCAGGACACACTTTGTAAACTAGAAACAGCCAGTTGATTCTACAGGCTCGTATACAAAAGCCTTGCTTTTAAAATTTGATTTAGATTTATAACATGCTCTACATAGAGAGATCCAGCCTCTAAATCAAAAGAGTAAAATTTCAGAATTTACAAAGTATTACAGTGTATGGATGGCTGTCTCCTGCTCTCATGCTAGGAAGAGAACTGTGTAAGAAAATGTGAAAAAAAAATAGACGGTACTCAAACAAAACTAAGACGATTTTATTGGATACCAGTCTCTGTGCTTAAAGCATAAAACAAGGCACAAAACCAAGAGAAGAGAGAAGAATGAAAAAAAAGGAGAAATTAACCTACTTGGTCAATAGCTACAGACTCAGTTTCTCAAGCAACACCTGGAAACAAGTGCTCCACTGAATGAATTACAGGAAAAAAGAGAATAGGAGAGTAGACTGCTATGTGAATTTTAGTCTAGTTGAAGAAAACAGGTAAGGGGAAATAGCTTGTCTCTTAAGAACCAGATCTCTTGCTGTCAAGGAAACCATCTTAACAGACTGATAGATAACCTTTTGGCAGAAGCCAATTGAAATTACAGCTAAATGGATTATTCAAAATAATTAGAAACTGAAAAAAAGAAGAAGGAAATGCAAAAACACCAATTAGATCTGCCAATGGCAATTTATCTAAAGCTGTTCAAGTGTTGAAGACAGAAGACATTTTATTATATATATAAATAATGCTTATGAAATTCAAATTTTTTGCTTCCATTTATAAGAAGGATATTAGCAATTTTGAAGTATGATTCAGTAGTAACAGTTCCAAAAATCCCACTTAGATTCTCTTTTTCCAATAATTATGACAGAAAAATAGTAGTGGGGAGTGTGTACTTTTTGCCTACTGGGTTAGGATTCGTATTATTCCATATAATTGCTCACATTCTGAAAGCTTTGATAATCTGGAGATATTAACAAACATCATGAAACCTATGACATGTTTAAATATTTCATGCATCTGTCCCCTGCAAAATCTCAATTTAGCTTGGCTTTTATTTGTTAAGATACTTGTTTCTTCATTAACATCTCCTAGATAAGCAAACAGATAGAACTATCTGGCTGGAAGTTTTTGTGAGAGAATACTTTTTTTTTTTCCAAATGAGAATTTTCTGCACAGTGTGCAACTTTGACAAATTTGGATTGGAATCCTGCCCCACTTCTTGCCACTTTACCCAGACACTGAAGCCGGCTGGCTCCAGAGTCAGGCAGCATAGAAACAAGCTGGCAAGCAGAATCCTACTTCTTTATTATCAAAACTAAAATCTGCCTTAAAAAAATTCCTTCCATTTTCAAAAATATCCGTTCCAATTGCACATGAAAAAAACGGATTTTCAGATTTTTGCAACAGACAGAGACGGTTTCTATCTGAATAGCTAAAGATTTGTCCTTGTCTGCCCTGCACCAGTAGGATGAGACTTAGCATTTCCCTTAGCATAGCTTCATGGACAAACTAAAAGGACAAAAAGGAAGTTCTTATCAATATGAAAGGGGCTAATAACAAAATATTTGCAAGTACAATAAACAATGCCAGTGTAGAGAGGAAAGGAAGATAATAGGAGCCTACCACTTTTTGGTATTTTTCATCATGAGTTTGGAGATCTGTATTCTACGGACACATAGCAACAGTAAGCGCTTGACTTACTCTTCTATCTGAAAGGCACATAGTTAGCTGGACACAAAGTTACTGTCACTAACTTTATATTTTTCAATTACATAGGAAGGAAGACTACATCTGAAATCTGTACAGGACATTGCATGCTATAAACAGTCGTAGATTAATTCAAGCACTATTTCACTCATTTATTTACTTAAAGCCAGACCTTCTCTGGCTTAACTGCCTTTACTAAATGGAACAAACAAATACAGAAGCAAAGGTCTGCTGAAGTTCCCTCAGATTAAAAACCTTTCAGAGGATCATGATGGCCAAAAATAAAAGACTGTCACCCATCTTCTCCTTTGTGTTTTATTTCAGTGGTTGCTGTCATAATTTGTCTCCATGTATGACTTTAAGACTGCCTAAATTTCTGTTCCCTCACTAATTTGCTTCAGTCATTTTCTAAAATTTTTCTGAGGTGTTCCAGCAGCTGATGACACTTTAAAAGATTTCTGGAAATGGGTATTAATATTTTGTACACTTTCAGAAATCTTATAACAGAGATCTTACCAAAGCCACATTAACACTTGTGAGAAACATGGTCAGAAGTTATCAGTACCAGAGGCTGCAGCTAGAAAAATGAAAAATCCCCCTCATATTTCCTAGATCTTTTTGTGACAGTAATCCAATGTCCAATAGTTTGTGGAATAAAATATCACAACCAAATATCTCAAGTCTCACAAGTGTCTTTTGTCTGGTTTAGGTCAACTATTTCTATTTCACAAAACAGACTGTTTTTTTAATCAACACAGTGGAGTACCTGCATCTTTCTGATGTGATAATGCCAAAAAAACATCTGAAACCTTTCAGAAACATAGCTTCCTTCTGAACTGAGATCCTCTTGTTTTACAGCAATGCAAAGCATGGGAGCTTGGCAACATCTGTACCTTACATTCACTTAAAAGAACAATGACAATTTCTCAAGCAGATGAAACAAAAATGTGTAGCAAGAAGTAGTTTATTTCTTATTGCTTCAATTCGCAACGTCACACTGTGAGGTTCTTCTAGCTTGTGACAAAAAGTCTTTGCTAACATACGCCTAACATAACACACTGGTCAAGCAGGAACCCAGCCTCACTATAGAGGGATAGATGCAAGCTCAGCCAGATGGAGAACCAGCAGAAGCTAAACACTGCAGAATCATTTTTTTAAAATCTGATTTACTTGTCCATTTTATGCTTAAAAAACTGCTTTTGAGAACACCATGAAACTCATAGCAGCCAAAGTAACAGAAGCATAGCAACAGACATTGCTACTCAGAACAGAATCGCAAGAACAATTCTGCTAATGATGTCCTTTCAATCTCATGTGTATGAATGCACACAAGAATAGTTTACAGAAGACATGCATGCTTCCAAGTCCAGTCAGGTCTCAAAGTTTTAGAGTCAGAGCTCCAGAATGCTATGATAGCTGAGATATAGGCAGTAAGAAGCTTGAAAATTCAAGAGGAGAAAATATTGACCTGAAAAGGTATACAAGTGTACAGAAGAAAACCAGGATGTCAGCAGACAGAAATCCAGCAACACTGATGATCAGCCCGTTCCAAGGAGAACTGGAGGCCAATCCTTCCTCTCTGGGCACTTGTACCAGGAGCACTGAGAATGCTCAGTGCTCAGCCTAGCAGCTTGCAAGTCCCAGCAAGAACCAACAAATAGCTTCCTATTCCTTTTCACTTGCCTGGATCCTGCTTGCAGAGTCTCTCTGAGCACAGCAAAGGATGCCCGAACAAAATGACCCTGAGAACGAAGGGTTCCAAGTTGGACAGTTCCTGTGCTTTCAAACACATTTAACAAATATTGCACCCAAGGTCTTGCCACAGTCATAGATTTTGTATTTCTAGAAAGCAATCTCTATAAATGCTAACTTCAACCACTAAATTGGACAAAGATTGCTTAGAAGGAACTGAAATAGTTTAGAAGTTACTAAGGCATAGTCAGAGTTGGAAAAAATGATTTGAAAGTAAAAATTAAGAAACAGCTATATAAAAATGGGTTCCTTAAAACATTAAATATGTAAACATTAACTCTAGTTAATAAATGTAAGCTTTGCTTTGTATTGCATAAAAGGTCAAAAATATGATAGCTTTTTGGATTTTATATTAAATTACTCTAAAAACAAAAAGATTTAATTAAACTTTTTGCATGATAGTCCAAATACAGTTACCAAAAACTCATTCAGTTACATACAAATTGGAACTTCTCCAGTAAGGTACGCATTACAAAAGCTAATACTTTCAAAACCAACCTGAACAGCTTTTGAATTTTAAAAAACTGATATATAAGTAATTTGAATACAATTTCACTAGACTAAAAACTCCTGAGTATGGCTGATCTGTATATCTCGGTTTCATACTTAAGACACCAAGCAAGGATTCTGTTGAAATGCACCTAATCATATGAGTTTGCTGCATTTCTGTCTTTTTCCTGAAACATCCGTTCTTGAAGGAGATGCTGTAAGTGGGAAGTGAGTAAAAAAAAAAAAAAAAGAAGTCCATACAGGAAAACAGATTTTCTAGGAATTAAAGTAAGTGAAAGCATTAATCAAAATCCTTGTTTTTATAAGGTCTAAAATTACTCAAGGCAATAAAGAGCCTATTATTTGGACCCAGACATATGAATTGAAGCACTTAGTGCTCTATTTCAGGAAAATTTTCAGTTTTAACTCTGTACTAATTTTTAATGATGCTAATTGGTCACTGTGCATTTTAGGAAAGTTATGAAAAGCAATGCAATCATATGAATCTTTTTCTGCCGCCTTATCAGGATATTTCATTTTTAATTCTCTTTTGCTCTCATACTAAGCCTCACAGAGTGCTAGGGATTAGGGAGGCAGTGCAGAGAGTACAATGCAATGAAAGTAGCTCATACTCTGACTATGCACAGCATATTTATCTCAACAGCAAGAACAGACTGTGCATGGCTTCAAAATTCACCACACAGATACAGCAAAAACACAGTAGGAGTTGAGCTGGCAGCCTGCAGTACGGGCCAGCAGGACGCCAAGAATATGATGACAAAAAAAGGAAGCATAGATGAGGAAAGTGCTTTCTGGAGAAATCTGACAGAAATGGAAGGTCATTTGGTTACAGAGGAAAGCAAAGGTTAGTTTCATGCACAAAAGGAGTAGAGAGAGATATGAAATAAAAGATTCAAGTGAAGGTAATTCTGCTGAACTGAGAAAGCCAAGGATGAGAGGTTGGAATTTGATCCAGAGGGAAAGGAATATTGCAATAGTAGTAAAATGACCTTAGCAAACAGAAGTAGTTATGGCATAGGTAGATTTACATTGCAGCAAAAGTGAAACATGATGTAGAACAGATTTGGTAGGGAGGGAAGAAACAAGATAGAGGAACATGCAACTGAGTAGTTAAGAGAAAAAGGTAGAGCAATTAAAAGCTGTCAAGTTTATGAACCTGAAGGCCTGAGAGAACACTGAAGTCACCAGTGACTGAGGAAGACAGGGAGATGGGAAAGATAATTAGATGGAAAGCAATTCAGTTTTTGACAAACCTGAAGCAAAAATGAAACATCCAAGAGACACAGAAAAGACAGGAAAATATCTGTGACTGGGCAGACAGGGCAAGCTGCATGTAAGGAGGCAATACCTGAAGGTCACACTCAACCTCTGAAAACATGTGACTTCTGAATTTCCAAACAGATTTGTCCTGCTCTCTAATTTGTCCTGCCAAAGCTCTAATCAAAATATACTACTTTGCTGGCTAGTATGTTAAACCCTACAAAACAGCGGGGTTTTCACTACAAAAAGCATCCATTAAAAAGTAATTATTCAGTGTAATGTCTTCAGTCTCGACTCATACATCAAGATCCCAAGGCGCTCTATATACAAAAGAACAGTAAGGACATTGCTACCTGAAAAAATTAAAAGCCTTAGTTTTGGTTACAGTGTTATGTTACAAACTTACAAGTTTACACAATGCTTTGTTTACTTTTTAGTAATCTACATTATGCAACCTTTCTTGGCATCAAGAGCAGTCAAAAAGGGTTTTACTCCATTATGTTAAAAATTAGTAATAGTTTCTCTGAATCTACATGTATATCAGTTTTCAACAGCAGAAAATGTATTTGGAATATAAATTAAAAAAATATTTTGGCCTTCACAGAATCATAGAAATGTAAGCTAGAAAGAACTTCAAATCATCTAGTTTTGCACACAGACATGGTTTAGATCAGCCTAAATCAGAAGTTAGTCTAACCATTTTGGGGTTGTTTTAACAGCTGTCTAACAGCGGAGAGTCCATAACTTGCACAGACAGCTTGCATGATCTGTGTTACTTTTCCAGTTCGATTTTTCCTTAATATATGAAACAGCTTTAAAAATACCTCACAAGTTAAGCTTACTCACTCTCAGTCATTTTTATGCACAGGAAGATTGCATTCCTTCTCATCCTCTTAGCCTTTAGTTTCTTGACTGAAAGTACTCTCTTCTCTCACAGTCTTTGTCATAGTTCAGTCTGTTTTCTTAATATGTTCATGTTAGGCATCCTTTTATGCACTTCAGCCTGTTTACATCTGTCATAAAGTTTGGTTCAGCATTTTTCCACCTGAGGCCTCACCAGCATCAAGAAAAAGGGAATAATTATTCACCCTTCTACCCTCCATACAACATTACTGTTACTTTATCACAGAATCAGAATTGCTTTTTCTTTCACAACAGCAAGCAAAAATAAGAACCTACTTTTCAAAAATGTGAAGACCTGACATGAGCTAGTCCTCTTACAGATATGAATAACATAGTCCTTGACCATGGCAATGTAGTTTAAATAATAAAATCAAGAATTCCATGAACACTTCTTTCAGAGAAAAAAAAAAAAAAGAGAAACAATCCAATAGCAAGCGCTCTTTGCAAGAAAAGTAGAATTTTATTAGTTGAGCCGTAGAATTTTGTTGGTGTTAGAAGATATACCTCTATCTACTTTGTGTCAAGGCAGAAGAATGAGACTACAGGTACACTTTATAGTAGGAAATTCCAAGTCTTGGGGTAGATGAGTACAATTTTCAGAAGAAAAGTTAATAACACAGTACTTACTCATGGTACATTTCTTGGTTCTTAGCCAGTAAAGGGGCTACAGATAGCCTGTTTCCCCCACTTCCCATGCCCTTGTAGTCTTTCTTCCTCCATGTACTTCCTACAGACTATGGCTTGTGCCAGTTGCCAGAATTTTAATTCTTCTTTCCCGATTTCCTCCTCTGAGTGATGGTGCAAACTTTTAAGCAGCAAGCTAGCTTCTTTCTGGATTACAAACTCCTTGCATCCTGCATGATGACCATGTGAAGATGCTGCCCATTTGTGCTTATTTTAACTATGTTTCAGCCAGAACATAGTTACATATGCCAGAAGATACGTCTGCAATATCCTAGATAAAACTCAGTTTCCTTTGGGTGGGGACAGGTGGACATGGAACCCGTGTGTGTGTGTGCGTGTGTGTGTACCCACACACACAAATATCAAGCTACATGCTATACTAAGGATAACTTGCCTGCATATGTGTTGGCCTTGTTCAAGAGATCTGTGCATGCATGCATGTCAGCAAAAGCGCGAATTCCCAAGCAGTTGATAGGATGAAGCTGGGACTCCAAAAATTCACAGCAAGTCCTTTTCACATCCTGCAGCTGCAAAAGACCAGCTGCTGGTAGCAGTACCTGTAAGAAGTAACAGGTGGTTAATAAGCCAACTCTATTCTGAGCTTATACAAGAGTATTCCCAATATTAATAAAGAAAACAAAATAATCCATTAAAGAGTTCAAAAACAGAGAGGAAAATTTCACCACTATGCAACTGAAGAACTTAAACCCCAACATCAGCATGATTTTACATTCCTGCAAACACCATTTAAGATTTAAAATTACAAGCAACATCTCTACCACCGTGTTCACTATGAAATCATTCCATAGATTATAATTCTCACACTTTCTGTAAACTCTTCCCAGTATTCATTCAAAAGTTCCCTTCTCACTGTTTCCAACACTACATAATTACATGTAATTTCCAAACTTTCAGCATTAGATATTTCTTTAAAACAAAGTTTTATAGACCATGATAGAATATGTGAATCTTGTTTGCATGCAGGCACTGGGCATTGTACCATTTTTCAATCATCAATAATAAGCATCTTTATGCAACTGATTCCAGTAAGGACTCAATTCAGCTTCCAAAGAAGTCTATGACCTTCTCGTAAGAATGACAATTCAGGCATTTAAAAGCCTGAGCATACAATACATTCTGTAACTCATTAAAAATCCATATCAGTAAGGAATTGGTGTAAACAACATATTTGTCCTTCAACTTCCACAAAGCAAGCAAAAAATAAGTTTTTAAAAACTGTATCATACATTTTATTTGCCCAGTAAAACTTAACCACGAGATTTAGGTGAACTATATCTGCCTTTGAGTGAAATTCCATACTGCTACCTACAATTTCTTCTTCATAATATTTTAATTTTCTGTGCCTTTGAAAGTTATTTTAATGAGACTTCTATTTTAGTAAATTCAAGTGTGAAAGTAATGTTAGCTTGCATCTTCAGCAGATGACAAGAAGGAAGATTTTAACATGGAAGCCTTGCAACTGTTCACTTGCATATAGAGAAAACATACGCTATGGGGTGGCAACAATAATAAGCAAGCAAAAAAACTACCAAAAACAATGGCAGGACTCCTCTTGTTAACGTTTGCTTTTCATTTTAACAATTACTTGGGTAGAATTAAAGAAAGTTAAACAAGAAGAAAACTGGAAGAATAAAGACAGCTGGAAGAGCAGAGTAAAACAATTTAGAAACCTGTGTAACACATACTATGTGAAAGTTGTGGAATAAACTTCTACATTATTGCTCTTTGGAAGAAGTTTTAATCTCAGTCACTGTCTGAAGAAGCAAATGTTTGCCGTCATCTCTGTAAGCATCTGTCTACTTAGCTTCTAAAGAGCTAGTGTTACTGTTTACTCTTTAGACTTTTTTTTTTTCTTGGAATAAAACTAACAGTTTGGTTTAGTTTGGGTCATAAAAGGACTAAAGCTAATGTCTGCTTTAAACTTCATTTTTTGGTCCCGCTTCTACTGTTTATGGCTGTTTCTCTCTCTCCAGCCTTCCACATATGAAGCCTGCTTGAAAATCATCTTTCTGAAGGTATTAATTTTTAATTTGAAGCAATAATCCACTTTAGCCTCTGTTTTACACATTTGGCTATCAATGTAGACAGCAAAAAAGAAGGAGCATATATTTAACAAGAGTTTGCTTTGCTTATCAACTTAATGAAAGTGGAATGAAGGAAACACAAATGTGATTGCACTGCTGCTAAGCAAAATAACTAGAAACTAGTTTAAACCTTAGATAATCCTTGAAAATATCAAATAAGTCTAACAAAATAAATGGAGATCTGTATGTACTAGGCACAAGTGTTAGGTAAAGTCACATAATTAAAAAATTAAGCAAGCTTAAAGGTTACTAATGACAAAACTAAAACAGTACAGTGAACTCATTTTATTTTAGCATATGTTTATGAAAATGTGAAGATAATATTAGTAATACATTTTCTATTACTAGAACTACAGTATGACTAGTTTTTAACAGCATGTGGATAATTCATTTGATAATGAATTCTAGGATAAGATATGAAATTACATACCAAAAATCAGGGCTAAAAATCTGATACAAGTATTTATTTAGATAACTTTTTCAATTGAAGGAAACATTTCACACCTGCTTATAAATTCCATAACTGATTCAAACACAGTGCTAGATAATTTTAGGCATGCTATCGGTATAGCTGAGCAAATAACTCTGAGAACAAATCTTGACTGTTTTGAGAACAACCTGAACTGCTTAAATGGATTCAGTAGAAAAATATGTAAAATCATCATCAAATCATTAAATAAAATGGAAAGGTGAGATCTGAGAATGGTATGCAGAAAATAATTTTAGATTTATAAGCACAGCCACTCTGAGATGCTTGCTCATGCATATGAGCAGTAAAGCAATGTTACAAGAACATCTCTTCATTATGGGAAATTTACATCAGCTCTTAAAATAATTCTAATTGAGTTTGTAAAGTTACAGGTTTTAATAAATTTTAAATGTCTTATTGTCTGATAACTAAATCTAAATATATTTATGCATATTCCACTACCAACAAGGAAAAGAGAGGCAAAGTGCATTATATTTATCACACTGAAATTATACATTGGGCTTTGGTTACTAGGCAACAAGAGCTATGATAACATCTAGCTATTTCTGTTTGTACCTATAGAGCTGTTAGCCGGGAAGCTATAACAACCTGCATTAAAAATACAGTTTAATCACAGGCAGATTCACTCTGCACAAGCTGGAGGGACATGTGTGTATGTGGGTAGGGGGGCTAGGGATTAAAAACCAAACCAAAACAACAACAACAACAACAACAACAAACCAACCAAATCCTCCCCTCCCCCCAAAAAAACCCCAAACTCCTCTCAAACCCATAAAAACCCAATTACATGAAAACTGCAGTACAGATTAAGTTTAACCACTGCTGACTCCAAACTGGTAGGCTATAGCTCAGATTTATTTCCAAAAATAGCCAGTAGAGGGTATCCTAACTTAAAGATCAAAAATACTTTAATATGCATACTGCTTTGTACAGCAAGAAATGCAGAGGGAAGGAAAAAAAAAAATCTCCAATTGCTTATTCTATGAAAGCGTATCTTCATCACAGCAGTTGTTTTTATAATCAAAGAAACTGAACAGATTATTATTATTACAGATGGCAAGTAAGAAATTACGTATTCTCTTTTTTGTGTCAAAGTCTTGGTGATGATCCGGAACCAGTGTTACATTTCCTAGAGTAGATCATTTAACCCTTAAAGTCTTTGAAGGCCATTCCCTGGTTATCGGCTCCTGGCTCTCCTTCCTGCAGTGACACTTCTACTCCCAACCACTTAAAGCCTTAAACTTGGGTTCCTGTTTTCACTGGAGTAAATTCAAACCTTTTAAAATAACTCAGCTAGATCATCAGCCTGTACTTGAGGCTGCTGTCCTCTCTTCTGGCCCTTCAGATACATGCCAGGAATATGTCAAGGGCTGAGGGTACTGATGTTGTTTGTAGCTTTTCTCCCTTTTTTTCAAGATGGCATCATGACTCTGTTCACCCTCATGCAGCTGGACATATCTACCTTATGTGACCAAGATATATGCACATTGAGCTCTGAGGCAAGGAGCGGACGGTACAGGCAGGCACCTCACCGGTTATACGTGATCCATCAGTTCACAAGGAACATGTTTACAAGAGTCTCATGGAGATACAGCATGCATGACTGACCAAAGCCCTACAATAGAAGTCTCAGAGGGGAAGGGCAAGAGTGATGAACTTGGGGAAGAAATGCAAGGAATAAGCAAGAGGCATGAAGAAAGCTGAACTTACCTCAACACAAGGGGGACTGGTAATCTTTGATTCAGACATATGACTGTACCAGTGAGTCATCAGGTTGTGTAAACAGCCTTCTCTGAGATAATTAGTAGAGTGTAATGTCTTCCCCAGCTAGCCAGACAGGCAGAGGGAGAGGTATATATGTATATATAAGCACCAACATGAAGCATAAAAGCTGAACAACAAACAGGAGTTCTGAACAGATCAATGGCTTTGAAAAGCCATCTTTGCATGATGATTCAAAAGTATATTACAATTGCTGTATTTTACTAGTGTTGTAATTTCAATATATTGCTGTAGCTCTCCGCTAAATCAAAACATAGCACTATGTAGCGCCATGTATCTTCAAATCAGTAAATTTTATATCAAACATTAACTCCTCCTCATGGACTATCTAGAAGAGACTGGTCAGAGAAGCTGCCCTGGAGTGCCTCCACACCAGACATGGGAGTTGAACCTTCCCAAAGGCTGCTAGATGACCTAACATGTAGTCAGTTCTTCACAGTATATTCATTTCACAAAGTTCAGTGTCACACTCCCGTTGCTCCCACAAGTTGGTACCACTTTAAACAATACATAAGCTTTTAGTAACTGTCCTGGTAGTTGAGAATGGAGGAACAAGTCCAGTGGAAGGGACCAAAATGACCAGAGGGCTGAAGTGCCCGATTTTACAAGGAGAGGCTAAGAAAACTGCATTTGATCAGCCATAAAAGAGAAAAATAGGAGAAATCTTATTACTGTCCACAACTGTCTAATGAGAGGATAAGGGAGAGTGAGCCAGACTGTTCTTGAAGATGCATAGCAGCGGGACAAGAGGCAAGAAGGAACACAGGAAAATCTGATTGGTAAAAAGGAATTAGGCTGGGTTTTGCTCATTTTATGTTGTTGGATTTTTTTCAAACCATGAGGATGGTTAAGCCATGGAACAGGTTGCCCCAAGAAACGGCACAATCTCTACACTTGGAGATATTAAAAATTCAGTGGAGAGGCCCCTCAGCCTGCTTTAAATGGTCCTGCTTTTAAAAAGTTCAAAGAAAAGTAAAATTTAAATTCATTAAAGCTTTCTGCCTGTTGATTTAAATGAATCTGATTCAGTAATTTTATATCAATCCATGCTATCATCTTTGCACTCCTCTTTGTACTGACAGATTTTCCTAGTCAGAACACATTGTGCTATCTGTAGTATGGAGATGCTTAAGGCAATATTTTCATCTCCACTCTTTTTACATTTCCTGGAATTTCTTTAACATTTCTGCCATGAATTCTTGCCCAAATTTAAATTGATACCCACTGATAATGCACTAGTATCAGTACAATGCCAACATTAAAATAATGAAAGAACCTATTGCAGCTTTTGGAAACAAGATCCTACAGCAAAAACAAACCCAAAATTTCTCATAACATTAAGGTATTTTGCAAACAAATAAGCCAATCAAAATCAAAGCTGTGTATGCCAAGAGAATATAATAATGTACTATCTAAAGTAGAAAAAAATAATTCTTTATTTCTTTATCACATGCAGGGCAAAGAAAACAGATCTGTAACATTAGGAAAGAGACTAACCAAGGAAAGCAGATGTGTGAGAAACCAGACAGTACACTGCAGCATAGAAGCACAGAGGAGAGCAAGTTACATCCTTGCCAATTGCAGATATTCCATATTTTCAGTTACAACATTAAAACTATATCAATTTCAGAAAGCAGCAGTTATGTTAATGCCTACCATAAAACAAATCTTGAGGAAATACAGTAAAGTTTAACCTCTATTTCTAAGGTTTAAATAACCATTTCAGCAAACTAAACTCCTTCACTTGCTGTTTATGCTATCATGGCATAAGGAAAAAGGAAATTAAAATAATGGTCAAAGATCATCCAAATTTTTTTTGTTTTTAATTCTCATCTACATGCAACTGCTCTGTAATTAAAACTTTGCTTTGTAACTAAAGTGTAGTCTAAGTTCTAGTGAAATAATTCAGCACTGCATTGAAGTTATGCTCTTTGGGAGTACACATACAAAACCACTAAAATAGATACAAGTATTTTAAAACTTGCATCCACGGAATAAAAAGTAAAAGTTCCAATTTTGGAAAATTCAATTCTGCTAGCATATTTATGTGAACAACATGTGCAAGTGCACTGTTTCAGTGTTAAAATACACAAATAAGATGTGGTACTGGATTTAAAGATGTGCATGAGCTGCAAGTTTATACTATGATCCCATGTATCTTATAAAATATACCTTCTGGGTATCTTAACACCCCTAACTATATGCTATTGCACAATGAAGACTTGGATGAATAAATTTATCTTTTAGTGTAATGAGCCCCATCCAATTAAAAATCAGCTGTGGGTGGCAGTTTTATAGTATCAGAAGAAGGAATTTGACTGCTGATCAAGATACAGTCCTATTCCTTCCCATTCCCTTAGTACTAGACACAAGATCACTGTTTCAGTTGAAAAGAAGCAAATAATCATGATAATGTAGCATTCTGAATGACTGACATGATCTACAAAATACTAAGCAGCTCCTAACTTGGAAAGCAGTGTGACAGGTTAAATGGCGTGTAAGGGAAAACTAACTGTTTTACATACCTGCTTTTTAACCAGCATCATAATCTGTACTTAAGAGTCCACTTCAGTTAGTGACATGCAGCTTACAGGAAGTAACCAATTTGCTAAAAGAATTGCTTTATAAGAGATACCACTTTAGAAGACCATTCTGAGTGAACTACTAATTATTAGTTTAAACATTTGGGGTGGAGGAGGGTTTTTCTGTTGTTTTCTTGGCGTTTTTTTGAAGGGGGTAGGTGTGAAGGTTTTGGGATGGATTTGGGATGCAGTTAGAGGTTACTTAGGTGCAGAAACAAGATTCATGAAGCAAACAAAGTAACAGAGGGGTCACTTCAATCAAGCAATACACTATAATTAACGGTGTCCTTCTGGTCTACAAGGGAGAACCATGCAGTCTTGTTCGGCTTGAGGGTTCTCCTACATCTTCTTCACCAGAACAGTGCCCTAACCACCACAGAACAGTGCATTTTAGCTTAAGCCTACATATAAGGGAAAGACTGATTTTCTGTTTTGATGGTTATTTTTGTTAACAGCGATGAGCTTAGCCTCTCATATCCTCTCCTTCTGCAAAAAGATACTAGAAATAGAACTGAAATATTGTCTCACTTGGAATGAAACATTCTTGAACCTAAAGTAATTTTGTTTAGAATCTTAGATTTTTCTTTCAGTGAAAAAAATTGTAGACATTTTGGTTGATAGAGTTTTTGATTTGAAGTTGGGTCACTCAACTTAAGTATATGTACAGCAAGTCATCTAAATTGAAAGCTCGGAATCCTTCATCATACTGTAATTCAGTGCTTAAAAGATTATACAGCTGCACAGAAGTACCTTTGTATTTGCTTAGAGACAGGATAATTTAAATAACACTAATTAGAATCTGAATAAAGCCACTTGCTGCTGATACTGTGTCATTCAGAAACTGGACAATTTATTCTTCAACCATGGAAACTGAAGTGCAAGCCAGTCAAATAATATACAAAGCTCCCCTGCAGAAGGATTAAAAAAAGCTGAAAAAGAAATAAGTAGGCAGGATAACAAAACTCACACTACATGGTCTTCGATCCTTCTGTAAAGGCTGATGCACATAAAGAATAACAGTATCAGCTGATGCTTTTAGCTAGTGTGCTTCAGCTATAGGATTTACCTGTGGCATCTCACACCTTCAGTGCCAGACCACCTTCAGTTTCAGCCCCCACTGACAGATACACTGAGTTTGGTTATACCAAAGATTACTATGACAGAAATATTTTTAAAATATTCTCTATAACTAAAGACGTAAAATACTGGTGAAAGAATCAAAATGTTTGCATGCTATGTTTCCTAAAGAATAAAAGATGACTTTGGGTGGACGAGGGGTGGGGCACTGAGGAAGGAACTGGTTGTTGGTTTGTTGGAGGGTTTTTTTCCTACATTACAGACTGACTGACTTGTAACAAACAAAGCCTGTTCTCCTAATATAACTGCATATTTGCTGGCCATCTTAAAGAGAGAGATTGAAACACCATTTGCAAAACCCTAAAGCCCGTGCTGGAAACAAATAGCAGCATAACTGGGATGGTAGATTGTGCACCTCTGCTTTCTTTATTATCCCATTATCTCGTAGAGAAGATCCATTCCTATTACTGGGTTTTAAACAAATACAAAACCAAGTACTAAGAAAAACAGAAATAGCATGAAGTAGAAATGCTTTGTGTGCATGGTGCTTATCTTCAATACAAAATTGTGTCAAGATTAACATCTAATGTGCAATACATCGCCCTTCAGTGAACTCAAAAGACATTTGATTACTCTGAGCTTTTAGCATTAAAGTTATGTTTTTATATTTTATTGAGATAATCCTTTACTTATCATTCAGTTTCCTACAGAAATTTTTAGAGAATAGAGAATATATATAATAAATAAATAAATAGAGAATATTTATATTCTCCTGGAAATGTTACAGGGGAATACTTCCTCAAAAAAAAAAAAGCATTAGGCTTAGTGACAAATTTCATAATCATTCCAATCTAGACATTGAGCTTATAAAATTCAGGTATGTAGGGACAGAATTCCAACAGCAAATGGCATCTCTAGCCTCCCATTTGAAATTCTTTCCAGATGAAGATTTAATGCCTATGTTTCATGATTTAAAGCATGACCAACATCCAGAAAACAAACATTTTCAAGAAAGCCTTTATTCAGCTTCCAGAAATTTCACCTCATGTGTAGCATCATACTGCTAAGCGTACTTGCGAGTGACAGAGGTCAAATGTCCAGTCTCTTCTTTAAGTGGCTTAATTTACTCATAATAAGCACCTTGAATTTTACAGGGAGGTGGACAGGCACACATGCTTTCATTTCATAGAACGCTTTAAAAATGAGCCAGTTTTAAGTTGGCAAGGGCTGTCTTTCACGTTTTGCCACAGGTAGCTTTATGGTCACACACAAAAATAGACACACATGGATGCCTACAGTAAAGGTCATAGCTCAGACAAAATTAGCTGCTTTCATCCAACTTGACAGAGCAGAGTCTTTAACACAGCCTAGCAGCGTGATGATTTTAAAGATCACGGACTCAGAGAAGTTGCAGAAGCTGTTCAGTCTGAGAAGGCAGCTGACATACAAAAGTTCTTATTCATTAATGTCTAGTTAAAAGGCAACCACATTGTAGTGAGGCAGGATGAAGGCACCAGGTTTGTAGAATCAGAAAACTTGTGATGATCTCAGCCCTGATTTAGTTCTGACCTACTCATTTCTCTGTTCCCCTATTTTCTTTTTTTTTCTTTTTTCTTTTTTTTTTTTTTTAAATAGTCTATTCAAGACTTTAGAATCTTTTGGGCCAGTATTTACAGCTTGTTGCTACAATACCTCTCACAACAGTATTTCAATCCTACCTGGCCCATAAAACAGTTAAAAACATTTTCCAGGCTAGCCTAGAATTTACAGTTTTTTATCTAAATGTATGTTCAATCAATGGGTAAAATCCCTGTCTTCTGAAAAGGAAAAACAATGCATTCCTCCTTAGTCAACTGCATGAAAAAAATAATCTCCGAGTTTCCTTCTGCGTGTTATTATTCCACTTGCACATTCTTCTCGCTGTGTTTTAGGAAGGCCAACATCCTTCTGGTATAGAAACCAAGCACTTCTGATCAGTTCCAAGACCAACCTTAAATCATGTTAATAATGAAAATAGAGGAATAACTATATATTAGACCAAGGCAATAGCCTATTCATTACAGGTAGTCTAGGAATACCCATCTTCAACCACTATAAGAGAAAGGTGCATGAAACCTCATAGTCCAGAATAAATCAGCCACAACAGAGAACACTTCCTTGAAATGTAAGGAATAGCTTGCTCTTGAAGCACGAAGATTCATCTTACCTTTTAGAACAGCATTTCTAGTTAGTTAAAACGAAGCCTCACTTGAAAAAAAATTGGCAGTGTCCAGTGCTTCACAGGTAAACAAGTGTAAAGGCTGCAACGGGACAAGAGTCTTCTGGGTTTGAAAGGGGACAGTAATAGATTGTGGTGATGGCTATGGCTCTTGTTGGTAGGCCAGGGATGCAATCTTCTTTTAAGAGTGGGAGAGGGGTAGAAGATAAAGAGGAAGAAATGGTGAAAATATTGCTCTTCTTAGAACTGCCTTTGTGTAGCTCTGCTGCAATCAGCCAAGGATCTGTTCCACACTGGAGGCAAGTTTGGCAGCTGCCTTAAGACAGAATCTGTTATGTCCTCCTCCCTCCCCCAGATATGTTTAAACCCAGTATTTACTGAAATGAAGCTTCACAACAGTGCTCTGCTTCCATCAGCACCATCCCTTCTTCCAAGGAAAATGGGAAAAGGAAACCAGAACAGGTAAACCCAACCTAGAAGTGGACTTCATATGCTCTCACCTTATTAGGGAGGTAAACCTTACAGAGTGAAAATACTTTCTTTGAAACAGTCTCTCTAATGGTAACCCAAGGCTCACAGGTAAGCATTTCCAAACCAACCAGGACAGCTAGAAAAGCACGCTGCTCACCTTCTACATCCTTGGCAGCTCCTTTCATTCATTTCACAGCAACTTGCTCCATTCATTAGGCATCCACTCTTTAAGCATAGTAACTACAATAATATGTATGCACTTTTTTCTTTTATGTGGAAGCCTCTCTCTAGGTATCCTATTTTTATCTTTCAGCATAAGTAAATAACACACTGACTTAAACAGGGTATGTGAAGTTTTTGAAACAGATATTGGAGAAAAAAACAGAGTACTCGTTTACTCATCTCACAGTCAGCCTAAAAAAGGCCTGAATTCTCTCCCGCTTTTAGATAGCTTTTCCATGTCTTTAACAGCTTTAAGCCTATCCCCAGAACATGCTATTCCTGTCATATTTTAGACCATCCAGCAGAGTATTACAGGTGAGAACAGAGAATACAGTGATGTACTGATGCTGCTGTGCTATTTTCTTACACCACCTTTTGAAGGCACTATTTCACAATAAGCAGAAGTTTTTCTAAGGTGACTACCATATGTCATTATATTTTAGGAAAAGTTGTTAATGTAAAACATAGCAATACATAAGAGTTATTAGAATTTTTCTTTTCATGCATTACTTTACACTTTCCAACATTAAATTTGGTCTGCAATCATGCTAGCCCGACACCTAGCTTAGCTAGGAAGCAGTGAAAATTTCTATTTTTGTCTGGTCTTGAAAAAAAAAAAAATCCTTAAACCAGTTTAGCACCTACATCTTTTGCTACCTACTTTTCAAAACTAAAAGAAATCTGTCCTCCTTTGAAAGCCTGTGACACATTACAATCATTTTGTTACAGTGAAAGCCAACTCTTTACTCCTATTTGTTCATGTGCTCCCTAGGGATTTTTGATCTATTTATTGCTCATCATGTGACAATTCAGGAGGGACGATAACTGACTTTCAAAAGCCTTTGATATGGCTATTTCTGGACCACTCAAAGAATTACAGGAGGGTTTTAGGAGCTATGCATAACTCATAAATAGAATTCTAAAACATACAGGAAGTTTGAACTTCCTTCATGTTACCTGACACTAACAAAAACAAACAAACAAACAAAAATCCTTGACAGGCTCTCTAATGCTGAGGCTTACTAGTGACATTTTACTGATTTACTAAAATATGGGCTGAAACTACAAGGAATAGGCAACGAAAGAATACAACATTTTTATGCAGTCTCAGCCACCTCATTTAGAAAGTCTCTTCTCTGAGTATGCAAAGATTATTTTTTAAATATAGATCTATAAAATCCTTTTTGTCCTAGTGATCTGATTAATTTTCTTCAGTGCCTCATCTTTTGACTCTTTCTCTAATTGATCTGCAAGAGGATGTCCATTGGAATAACTGGGACTTTCTACCTTAATTAGTTTTTGGCACCTTGCTCATGCATGGCTCTGGCAGCCCACACGCTCTCCTAGATCGCTCATTAAAGAAACAATATGCAGGAAATGAACAGCTGTTATATTTAGAGCCACAGTGCTGAGTGAAAGTGGTTTATTCTTTTTATCATTGAAATTAAATATGCCTGTTTAAATTGCTCAGTGACTTCCCATTCACCTCTCAGTAACAAGAATCACATGCTCTGAAGCGGAGGATTAAAGATTAATATCTCTTCTATAATGCACTCCTGCCTCAACCCCACTTCTGTCTCACCCCATCACCTCCTCCATGAGTTTCTGATTCATTCCTTGGCTCTTGCATAGACCGTGCTGACACAGCCAAGCTACAAGCCTCCTCACCACCTTTGCCCAAAAGTCTTTCTTCCAAATAAGCAGAAACAAGTATTTTTTACCCGCCCTCCAGAACATCTTCTGAAGGAACAAAGATTTTGAGATGGGGAAAAAAAAAATAAATCCGTGATTCAGTCCATAAGACCTCAGTCTCTCTCCAGAATTTCAAGAATCTGCCTCATACACACACTGGCACTTGATAGTCCGAAAGAGTCTCTTACAGCCTCAGGGGAATTTTAATTCACTCATCTTTTCATTCTTAGAAAGCTCATACCCTTCTGCCTACCCAATTTTCTTTACAAACAAAGTTCTGGGATCCCATTCAGCAAGACCATAGAAAAAAAAGATTTTATAAAAAGATTCATTGGCTGGAAAATGCCAGCAAAATGTGAACAAAGCATCACTTGGAGGACAGAGAGAAACAGCAGCAAGGAAAAAGGCAGGAATGTAAAACTATGAATACCTCAGGAAAGAGTAGTTGCCATATCTGTGCAATATCTGCTTCTCCTAGTTCTGATAGTACTGTCACCACTTTTTCTCTCTGCCTTAACCAAAGCTACAGCTGTACAGAAACATCAGTTGCCTTCCCT